>NC_041821.1:10429506-10562006 GCF_900964775.1 Scleropages formosus | reverse complement strand
CAAGGTGTACGGGCAGGTACTCTTCAAGCAGGCCTTCCCGACCGGGCCGCTTCACATGATGATCAGTCTGAAAGGCTTCCCCACTGTGGGCCACCAGCAGAGAGCCATCCACATTCACCAGTACGGCGACTTAAGCAATGGCTGCGACTCCACCGGGGGCCACTACAACCCCTTGGGGGTTGACCATCCTGGCCATCCTGGTGACTTTGGGAACTTTGTTCCGCACGACGGCAGGATCTGGGCGCAGAAAAGCGAAAGGGCCACGCTCTCCGGGAGGCTATCGGTGCTGGGTCGGGCCGTGGTCGTCCACGAGAAGGAGGATGACCTCGGCCTTGGGGGAGACGCGGGCAGCCTTCTGCACGGGAACTCTGGACGTCGGCTCGCCTGCTGCATCATTGGGATCTCCAGCGACAAGCTCTGGAACAAGGCCGTGCGCCAGCCTAGGAGGAATTAAGTGAGGGGGTCATGTGAGCTGCACCAAGAGGGGCCACATGATCTACGCCGTACCAAAGCGTTTCCCCTCTCGCTCACTCTACAGCCTCCTAAGGAACATGCTCTTTTCCTACACATAGGTTCATGATGCACAACTTCATACCCCTCAAGCTATTACTTTTGCCTAAAAGAAAATATCAGAAGCATTTTGTATCAGAAATACCACTTTACTCAAATGTACATTCTGAATATTGTTCAATGATCGATAGCTGCAGATCAACCTCAAGTGGATAGTCATGCAAACAATGTAAACCAGAATATATCTGTTACTCTTCACAAACATAACCTGCGTTTCTTAAGAATGCTCACAGCTTACAGTAGCTCTATTTAAAAGTCATATGTTTTTGCACGCTTTCTACAGACCTTAAAATAAACTGGTAAATGTACGCTTAGGGTTATTGCTTTTTTGCACTGCAGGTGTGAACTTGATGTGAAAGCATCTTAAATGTGTTAGAAAATCCACTGTGCTGCAAGCAAACAGGTCAGCAAATGGGTTAATAAAAATAAATATGTAAGAGAACCTGACACAGCAGACAGTGCAAATAGTTGACCGGGATTGAGCTCTATTTATCTTCCACGTCTTATACGGTTTTCTTTCCTACGCTAAATAAACTAGGAATAAATATACTGTATATTTCTAACAAAATACATGAACGCACTGGATAAAACTGAAGACGGTGTTGGTGCCACGGGTGCGTTTATCACGTCCTCCGATGGAACGTGTACGGACGATGCGAAACACCACGGGAGTTTAGGAACGAGGCGGCACGTCAAAGCTGAGGGCTCCCGCAACAGCGCGCTACACAAACGACGAAGACGTGAGTCACAGAGCGAAGCAAATCTCACATCAGCCATGCCACACGCCCGTCTTAATTGCAAGGGGAGGTCACTGGGGTGGCATAAAACCCTTCTTGTTCTGGGTGTTCCTCCTCTTTACCCACAAAGCAGACAGCGGAGGAGAAGCTCTTGAGTCCAGGCGCCAACTCTGTCTCCCGTGCAAAAACCCTGCTGTGGAAGAACCAAAGAAAGAGTGCACCCGCAAAGAAGCGCGCGTGTCCGTACAAGACGGGAGGCCCACGCTTTGTCCGTGCAGCCAAACGGAAGAGCGTGCATCGGGACGGCTGTACGACAGTCCATCTATCCAACGCTCATCCATCCGTACTGAAACGTGCCTTCTTTGGCCCAAAGGTTAGTTTTAAAAGCTTTAAAAAAAAAAAAAACGTCAACAGAACTATAGTACATCAGGATTAGTAGCATTCCAGAAACACTTTGTTCCCCAACCATTTGCACATAAAAATACAGAAAAAAAGTTAGATTTTAATAAATGGAAGAGAGCAGAACGCTGCAGATGCAGGTTACATTCGACTGCACATTTCCTGCTTGTTTTTCTTTGCGTAGGGCGCAGAAGTGTCCGACCTGACACGCAGCCCCCGCCCCCAACACACTGTTGAAAGGCTGGAGGGGTTCTACGAGAGGACATCACTGCTTTTGAGTAGAAATTAGCTGTGTACCCCAAATACCTTCTGGAGATTCTATTGTGGTCACCAAGAGTCAATGTTGACTCAACCGCTCCAAACAAGAACAACCCCCAAACAACGCCGCTCCCCTTGGCACCAATAGGTAACACACATCAGTTTTCTCCAAGACGTACATCGCTTTGGAGGAAAAGCGTCTGCTGAATGACTAAATGTAAGAGGTGAGCGCCACCGAGAACCAACCGACCAGGATCAGTACTAGAGGCCAGCGTTGCCACGGCAACCCCACAACAATGGCACTCGAGCAGAGAGGCGAAGCGCCGAGTCTCGTCCGCATTCGCGCACAAACGGTGCCTCCCAGCGCTGGGAGCAGCAGCTAAGCAAACAAGGCGGGATTAGGTGCGGAGATTAGAGGACAATACTGCCTGCACGTACTGAACCTTACGTGGAATTAGGCTGCGGATCAGAGCGGTAAACAATCACGAAGGACTTAGACTATTAGCCGGCGACTGCCGAACGGGTTGTGCGCGCGCTCTGCCGAGCGCCTCGTGTTTCTCAAATGCGGAACTCAATATCTCGACTCGCCACGAATCTAAAAGCTGAGATTTGTGTCGCGAAACGTCCTCCGTGACCGCAGGCTGATGCGGCGAGGCGCCGAGGATGAAGCGGGAAGATGAGCTCCCCAGAAGCGAACGTAGCAGACCTCGGCGGGGCGGTCCGCGACGGCAGACGTGCGATGAGAAGTCAACATCAATATGCCTGCCGCTGGATTCCGCTTCCCTCGCAGCCGCAGTGTTTACACCTCACCGATGCTCCGTCTCGGTACACCCCGTCTCTCGCAGACAGCTATTCAAATGCCGCTTCGCGTTATTCGCATACATTTTCAGCGCCGCGCCGGGATGACGAACGCAGAGCCGAGGAGAAGACGAAGCCCGACGTTCCCTGGGCGTCATTTCGCATTCCGAGAGGCGCCGCTTGACAGCGTGGCATCATTAATAAGGCCCGCGTTGCTGTGAGCGAGCATGCACACTTATTATTCCTCTGAAGCTCACAGCCAAAAAGTTTGTGTCTCAATTCCCTCCTCGCTCAGTCCTCGCTGCTTCCACAGCGTGAAAGCGCTGTCGCTTCACGCGCCGTCTACGTCTGTGTTGGCGCGTCGCCGTTCGGGGGTAGAGGGACCGCAGGGTTCCGCTCCAAACGCGCGTCCCCGGAACAAATCGCTCGAGGACTCCTCGACGTAGCGGCACCTCTATCGTTTCGGAACCCAGCGCATCCACCCGCGAGACGCCAACGCCGGCGAGTCGACTGACGGATCCTGCGGGGCCCGGTCTTACCGCTCAAAGCTGCGCCAGCCTGCGGATGACTGGGATCGTACCCGAGGAGCGCACGAAACCTTTCGACGGCGGCCGCGTTCGTCACGCTGGAGGAACTCCCGGTTACCGTGTTTCGAAGACGGTGCTCAAGCCCTCACCGGTTTAAAAAGAGACTTCAGTCGGACACCTTAGCCGGAAATGTGAACGCAAACTAAGGAGTTTGAAAATACAAGTGAAAACTACCGAGCGCGATGCGCATCCTCCCCCATTTCGTGATAACTTCATGCAAAAATGTAATACCCCTTTCTATACCAACTGGTTCGTAGTTGTAGTCTCATGCCGTCCAGTGTCCTTCTTACCTACGTCAAATATTAATGTCTGACCGGAAAAATCCGTCCGCTTTAGTCGGTCCGAACGGTGACGTGGCGGTAAAGCAGTACGGGGGTTTTGTAACCGACCTAAAACCACCCGGATACCGCCCGAGGAATACTAGCATTGACCATGAAGTTCAAATGACGGAAACCGAAAGAATTTGGGTGATAAAAGGCCATGGGCCCGTGTGCGGCAGGTCGCAAAGGTGATGCCCGAACGAAATGGCTGCGCTTCCTGTGCTCTTCGTGCGGACGAAGGCCTACGACAGGCCGTTTCTTGAACAGCTGGCGTCCCTCTCTACAGTCCTGAAAGGACCCAACTGCTCTGTGTTGGAGAGCTGGTCGTCGGTAGGCTGACGGTCATCTGCAGGGCTAGGGGTCTTCCTGCTGCAAGACTCCTCCGGAAGCTCCGCCCCTTGACCGTGCCCTGAAGAGCGGCCCGCCTCTGTGGGCGGATCCGTCTCGATGGAAAGGGCAAGTGGGAGGGACAATTCCGAGTACTTGTCTAGCGGGGAATACGGCTCTGTCGGACAGGGAGGGGCCCCGGCGACGGCGTCCTCCCCCAACTCCTCCACGGAGGTGTCCGCCTCTTCTGCACCCTCCTGTTGGACGGCACCCAGCTCCTCTCTGGGCTCCCACGCGTCCGCCACCAACCTGTCCGTCTCCCCCCCGTCTCCGGCGTCTAGCTCCGAAGTGTCCAAACAAATAGGTGCGCCCTCCTCGCTGCTTCCATCCGGACCCCCCCGGGAGCAGGGCGACACCTCGGGGTCGCTGTAATCCGGAGTGTCTTGCTCCCCGATCGATACCTCCCCGCTGACCATCCCGTTGTCTGGAAAACACAAACGCAGCAGGGTGAACGGCCACCTTCCGAGCTCAGCGTCCATCAGACCAACAAGAATGTAAAACAACAACAATTAATGTGTGAAGTGTTTTTCAAAAAAAAAAAAAATCAAGGCATCAGTTCAACTTTAGAGCCTAAGTGTACTCTAGCATGGGGCCAGTTTAGGACCGTCAGCCCCGAAACCCCTCTCCCATTCTGCCGAAACGTCGAAGACCACAGGAGTCATGGAAAACCTTCAGAAACTCTTTTTCAGTACGGAAGTCCATATTCATAAGTCGTCGTCGCACCATATCCTCCGTTTTGAGACTCCAGGAGGCCCTTTAACCCAAAGTGCCGCCGCATTTGAGAGTATCGAATGCGCTTTCTGCCGACACCAGCGAGGGCTTTGGGGAGAAATGGATCAGCTACACTGACAGGTCGCGCTCCGGTCTGCTCTCACCTTGGGCCGGCTGTTCCTCCGGCGGCCCCACAGGCTCTGGAGGTGGGGACCCGGGACCTTCGCTTGCGTTTGGGACCGATGCACCTCTTCCTCCTCCTGAGGTCACACAGCCACAGGGAGCCAGTGTTAGTTTCCGTCGCCGGGTCGATCACTTAACACACTGAAAAAGACAAGCGGCTTGGGGGGGGGAAAAGACGCGATGAAGCAAGTAGAATCCACAGGATGGTAAAGGAAACAAGAGGTGGAGCTGCTCTCTGTAGTCTTAACCCTTCTTATGCCAGCAAGATCGGAGTGCAATTGCAGCAGTGCCCCCGGCAAATCCGAAAGCTGCTCCTCACCCAGTGAGGCACAGATCCCCACACGCACGCTTACATTCATTTATTCATTTAGCAAATGCGTTTCCTTGAAGCCGCATACAACTGCGTAAACAAAAGTGCATCTCGCAGTA
Source organism: Scleropages formosus (assembly GCF_900964775.1). Taxonomy (NCBI): domain Eukaryota; kingdom Metazoa; phylum Chordata; class Actinopteri; order Osteoglossiformes; family Osteoglossidae; genus Scleropages; species Scleropages formosus. The sequence goes on along the minus strand of NC_041821.1, from coordinate 10,556,627 downwards.
GATGAAGACTTATAGACCGGGACGCGCGACAGCCGAAGCAGTTAGTTTATCCTATAATGCAGATTTTGCTGGTGCTCATCGCACGAGTGGCTTCACACAGAATCGAGCGCGACAGGAAATCCAAACGTGATGACGACGACAGGTGGCGTGACGTACATTTATGGAGCTGTTGGGAGATCAGGAGGGAAGTTGGTGTGAAAGACAGAGCCAGAACTAAGGGGTGACCGGTGGTGATCATTGTAGGTGTCCACCCCGTAAGAGGGGGCCCACAAAACTACCAGTAATTATTTTGATTTAATGTAATTTAATTTGACCTTCATCTATGTGGGAGTTAAGTTTTTTTTTTTTTTTAAATGAAAGAATCGCTGTTTAGTTTTCAGCGTTTGTGGTCTCATTCAACCATGGATTTTAGGTTAAGGTTGTTCTGGGATTCATCAAATTATTTCACCACTTTCACTTTTTGGAAGGAATCAACTATTCGTTGGAGAACTTATTATAGCCCTAATAAATAATCAAAAGAAGCATTGTTTCTTACTCTGTCCCCAGCAAACTGGGAGCATCTGAAGAAGCGAGTAGCTGTCCATTCAAAATAAAAAGTAATGAAAGACGACTGAAAATAAGCACCTGAAGCACATCCGTAGATATAAAGAAGAGCCCACACGGAAAAGTACATGTTCCTCTGGAGGGAATTAAATCTCATTTTGTCAGTTTGTTACACCAAAAAGCTGTGTACACATTTGACCAGACTGTAGGAGGAGAGTTGGTTCTGCGTCTCTCTGTGTCATTCATCTGCCAGCGCGCGCACGCGCGCACACACACACACAAAATGGACAATGTAGTAAGGAGGACATACTCGCAAGTCCCAAGGACACATTGTATGTCAGGCCTCCAGGAAGCAGAGGGAAGAGAGAGAGAAATCAAGTCAGCAGAAGTTCTTGTGATTTAAAAACAATAAAGAGACAAAATTAAATATAAAAACAAACATTAGAGTTGCATCACATTACAAGAAATATACCCATTTCAATAAGCTCCTGTGCGCTCTCCCATCCTTGCCTTACATTCATACAGTACACACAAGGGTGTTCTGAGCACTCCAGCCCTGGATTCTTACACTGAGTTGAGCACATCTTGTGTTGTTTTTTTTTTTTTTCCTCAGAAAGTAAGGAACACCAGCACTGTACGACAGCAAAGGGTAAAAATACATTTTTACCCCCATACAAGTGTACATGAATTCAGTCCCTGATGTGTGAGTACAAGTAGGACAAATATAGTGGGGTGGACACATCCAGCATGCAGCTTTCAACAAACCCTGAGACGCCACATAAGCTTTGACTAACTCAACCCAACACGTCAGATCAACCAACTTCAACAACCGCTTGTCCCGAGCGGGGTCATGGCCAGACCCGGCAACACAGGGTGCAAGGCTTGAGGGGGAGGGGACGCACCCAGGATGGGACGCTAGTCTGTCTCATGCACCCCGAGCGGGACTCGAACCCCAGACCCACCGCACAGCAGGCACCGGCTGAACCCACCGCACCACCACAGCCCCACCACAGCCCCCCATGCATCAGATCAGTTATTCCTAAATTAGAAATTTAGCTGACACTTTTCTTCAAAGCAACCTACAGCGTTAAGCTACTTACAATGATTTACCCATTTTGAGCTGGGGTAATTTTTACTGGACCAATCCAGGGTAGGTACCCTGATGAAGGGGCACAACAGCAGGAGGTGGGACTCGAACCGGTCCTCTGAGAGCAAAGCAGCGACTCTCACCACTACGCTACCTGCTGCCTCGTAAATAAATAAAGTGTTTCCAATGGAAATAACAGCCGAGACAGCTGGTAGCGTAGCGGGAAGCGTGTGTCGGTCATAGAGTTGAGCACTCGAACACCTTTACCGACCCTCTCTCTCAGAAGCGGGAGAGTTAGTGGCTCAGAAAGTGCTGGAACGCAGCAACAGGCCAGGGGTGGGATCGGAGAAGTGCGCAGCACACTTCGCGGTTTGGCCATTCCATTCGCAGCTGGTTGCATAGGAGCACGAACACACACACACGTCGGGCACACGTCACTTCACGGGCCGAACGCGTGCGGGCGAGTATCGGCGTGACGCCAACCTGGAAGACTCCACAATCCAGCCATCTCCAAAGTCTTCAGCTTCTTCTCCAGCTCTGCCACTCGGTTTCCCAGAATCCTGCAAGGAGGAGACACAGCTCTTAGGACCCATCTTGGCCAGCGTCCATCAACAGGCAGATATTAATATCATGTATGAAACAAAGTTGAAAAATGCTGCGGTAAATTCACACTAAGCTTATAGCTGGTGTACAAACCAGTTTGTATTCATTTAGTTGACGCTACTGCCCAAACTGACATACGGTGCAGAACTACTTACAATGACACACAGCTGCGTCGGGAATATATAACACTGAAAACAATGATTTCATATATTTTTCTTCTTGCAAGTAAGAAGACAGAGAAACTGAAGTGAGGCACCTATTGATTTACTTCTGCATAGGGCACTTCTTCCAGTGCAAAATTAATCCATTTCCCCATCAATGTGACCTTAACAGTCTTGATTCTTTTTGGGGGGGGGTTTAATATGTGCATTGTACTTTTTAATAATGCAAGTCTTCAGTATTTCTTTAAAATAATAATAATAATAAAAAAAAGTCAATAAGAAAGAAGGAATGAAAGAATATAGAGCACAGTGAAGCAGGGTGTCCCACTTGTTGGTTTGACGCTGGTGCTGGATGACCATGTTCTTCTCGTGGATGGTCTCCAGCAGGGCGGTAGCCAGGGACTTGAGGTCAGAGATGGACTGGGGTGTGGCCGGCAGGCTACAGCCATTGTCCTCAGACAGCAGGAGCTCCTGCACTGCATGTATAAGGAAGCATGCACGGTCACGGTCGCCGCCCACGGTGACACACGGTCACTTACCCCGGTCACGCACAGTCATAACGAGCAGCTTACAAACGTGTTACGGTACAGCGAGTTTAGAATGTTGTACGAACCCACCGCAGCAAGAGAGGGAAAGACAAGATGAGGTTAGAACGAAAAGCGTCCCCGAGCACGGGGGCACGTCGGGTACCTTGTTTGGCCGAAAGGACTCCCGTCAGGGCGCTGCTGTTGGACCTGCCACAGATTTTGGAATTCTTCCGCCTCTCCAAAGCGCTCTGGAAGGATGACAGACAATCTCAGATGTTATCATCATCATCATCATCATCCACAGACCACTCCAACTGTTTTTCCCTCATCTTCCCATTCTACGCACCTTGTATTTCAAGACGTTCATTTTGAGCAAGTTCACCTCTTCTTGTACCTGCTTAAGTCGTTCATGTAAATATCTGAAATATATTAAAAAAAAAAAAAAAAACACACCTTCTGGCTTCAGTCACTGCTGTTCCAGCAACACGGTCATCAACTCACCCTGCATTATTTGGTCTCCTCATACACTTTTTCAACTATCTGGTCCAAGATTATTAACATCAATTATTGTTAATTGGGTCAGACAGTCATTTCTGCAATCTGGTCCAGGTCTGTGAAAAGCATTTGAAAGCTGAACAAATCTTTAACCATTCTCTGCATTTAGTTACCATTTACATTTATTCATTTAGCTAACAACTTTTCTCCAAGGCAACTTACAAGGTCAATGTACCTACAGTTATTTACCCATTTAGACAGCTGGGTAACTGACTGGAGCAGTTTCAGGGGAAGTACCTTGTTCAAGGGTATTACAGTAGGACGTGGGGACTGAACCTATAACCTTTAAGTCCAAAGGCAGCAGCTCTAACCACTACACTCCCAACTGTCCCCATTTAAAGAAGAAATTAAACATAAAATATAATTAATAGAAAATTCATTGTTCTCACATCTTTGCCATGGTACAGTACTGTGCAAGTCTTAGGCACTTTGATGTTTCACAAAAATATTTGTTTCAGAAGATTATTTAATGTCTTCTGCATTAGTGTCAATGGGAAAGAGCATATTTTAGATTTCCCTTTTAAAAAGGAATGCTTGGAAGAGTATTACAGTAAGGGTTTTGTATGTCATTAAAGAAAGAACGTACACACATACACACACACACACACACACACACACACACAAACCGCTTGTCCCAAGCGGGGTCGCAACCAAAATAATGTTCTTAATTAATAAACTTCCTACAAAGTTTAGTAACTGTCCATCGTCAGCAACAGCTTGTCCCGAGTGTGGTCGTGTTGGGCTTGGCCAGGTCCTGCTCTCTGTCGGGTCTGGGGTTCAAGTCCTGCTTGGGGTGCCCTGCGACGGACTGGCGTCCCGCCCTGTGCGTGTCCCCTGCCCCAAAAGCTTCGCGCCCTGTGTTTCTGGGGTAGGCTCCGGCTCGCCACGACCCCGCTTGGGACACACGGTTTCCGACAACGTGTATAATGGAAAAAGTTATCTTTTTTTTTTCTTCCAAATTCAGCCAGTTTTCAGTAACTAATTAGATGTATGTAATGCAGCATAAGTGTATAGTAAAGACGTCTTTACCAGCAGCCTTTAAAAAATTTAAAAAAAAAAAAAAACACACCCTACACTCAACCAGAAGCCACCAACAGCATATTAAATAGCATTTTTATGGGACAGTGGGATCTGTCGCGCAAAATCACAACACGAAAAACACCAGACCCCTAGCGGTGTCCGAGACGCGATCCAACCAAGCCGGCACACACCTGTTCTCCATGCACAGCGCGTCCACGTCGATGATGCGATTCTCCTCGCCCCCCAAGACGCGGTTGAGCTCCCGGTTGAGGCGGCTGGCTTTCTCCTGGAACACAGCTCGCTCGGCCTTCACGTCCTGCAGCTCGTCCGTCGCCGCCTTCAGGCTGTGCTCCAGCTCCTCGTTCTACAGCACCGGGTCAACATGGTGACAGCACCCATGCCTCATACCCAGGACTCTTCAAAAACGGAGCTCAACACATCATGCAACAAAAACTGCTCCATCTGCCCACAGAGAGAACCTGTTGGGGGCTTTTCATCACATCACTTTAAAGTCAGAGAAGTTTGGCCAATGAAGACATGAGAAGAAATTCATTCTGCCACGTTACCGGTCCCAACTGCTGCGCCTGTTCGTAGCACTCGCTTACCAGGAGGTTTATTAACCCTGTAGAACTGCATGCATCCGGTATGCTGCTATTCGACAGCATCGGCATTATATCGCACTACTACCATTTATTCATTCAGCTGACGCTCTTCTCCAAAGCGACTCGCAACGTTAAGGTACTTACGCTTATTTATCCATTGATGCAGCTAGGTAACTTTAGTGTAAATACCTTGTTCAAAGGTACTAACAGCACTACACAAAATCTGAACCTGCAACCCTCGGCTCTCAAGGCAACACCTCTGACCACTGCGTAATTACCAGCCCACCTCCTAACTGGGGTCTTGAAACAACATTACATAATATTTAAATAAAATGTAAAAGAAGTTTTCACATATGGGAGATGTTTTTACATTGCATTACAGGAAAAAACCAAAAGGGCGTATATTACATTTACTCATTTAGCTGATGTTTCTCCAAAGTGACTTATTTACCCATTTACACAGCTGGGTAATTTTACTATTTTACTAGAGCAATTCCAGGTAAGTACCTTGCTCAAGAGGTAGGAATCAAATCAGGTTGCAGCTCTAACTACTATACTACCAACTGCATACACAGTACTATGATGGAAAAAACACGAGCGCTGAATTTTAACTGAATTAAAACTTAATACAGTTAATAAAACGATTAATAAAGGAAGCTCCATGTCTCCAAGTTCCACAAAATACAAAGACGGGAAAGGCTAGTAAAAGCCTAACAATCCGAGGATGTCCGTCAACACCATTCAAGCAATCGGGGGCAAGGCTGGTAGAGACGGTGCACGTGGAGCACAGCGACACGTTGAAAAACAAGCACGGTACGACACGGCGATGAGCGGGTTTGCTAAGCCACGCTTTCATCTTGCTGCGGCGGTACGCCTCCCGTACCGCTTTCTTTGGCACGAGCCTGCGCCGCGTGCGCTCACCTGCTCCCGGGCCTTCTCCAGCTGCTGCACCAGGTCTTCGCGCTCGTGGGCTGGGAAGTGTCGCGCACCCACCTCCTCATCACCCAGCCTCTGCTTGGCGATGGTCATCCTCAGAAGCTGACGGGGTCAACGGGCCAAAGGTCTCAGTATTGTGGAGTCTCTGCAACCGTCACTATGCGAGACACACCTGACCAAAGACTCATGACATCGTCTTCCACGTGCTCTACACCAACACAGGTGCGTGTCTTGCCAAGCTGATGGACCGGCTTGAAGTGGGACCCTCCCGCTACCCCGGCTACGAGCTGGACTCAGCGATGCGACTCGGGAACGCCGAAGGACAGCCTACCTTGTTGTCGCCCTGGACTTCCGCCAGACGCTGACTCAGCTCCTTCAGCTGCTCGCTCAGCTGTCTGCCCTGTTCCCTCGAGTCCCTCAGCAGCTGAGCCAGGTTCACCTGGAGGACCGGGGAGGGGGGGACACATTCGGGCAGAAGAGTCTCCAGCAGCTCAAACTTGCCCGGATTTCCCAGTAGCCCAGGTAGTGAGGATAGTATTGTAGCACCATAGTAAGAAAAATATATAAAACTGTATGCAGTATCGTAACGCAACTGTGTATCATTGTAACAACACAGGAACACACACCGGCAGAGCTGGCAGTGTAGCAAGTAGAGCTGCTGTCTTCAGACCCAAAGGTTACAGGTTTGATTCCCATCTTCAGCAGCAAGACCCTCGAGCAAGTTATTCACATTTATTCATTTAGTTGACACTTTTCTCCAAAGCAACTTACAATGTTAAGGTTACAAATATTACAATTATTTACCTATTTATACAGCTGGGTTAGGGTTAGTGCAACAATTTTAGGGTAAGTACCTTGTTCAAGGGTACTACAACTGCAGGTGGGAATCAAACCTGCAACCTTTTGGGTCCAAAGGCAGTGGCTCTAACTACTATGCTACCAGTTGTTCACTTACCCTAAATTGCACCAGTAAAAGTTACCCAGCTGTATAAATGGATAAATAATTGTAAGCAGCATAACACTGTAAATGGCTTTGGATAAAAGCGTCAGCTAAATGAATAAGGGTAAATATTACCGCTGTTAATGAATAGGGAGCAGACGGAGCTAAGAGCCCAGTCACAGCAGCACCAGAAATGGAAAACTGCCACAGAGTCACGAACAGCTGTGGATCAGAGTGCATTTATGGTGGACGCGAGTAAGTTCGTTCCAATCCTCAAGAACACAGAGGACCAGAGACAAGTTGTCTCTCGATTACGGGTTATCTGTGGGATTCAGTGCACCCTACTGAGGTGTGGGGACAGCTGGTAGCATAATGGTTAGGGCACCTGCCTTTGGACCTGAGGGTTTGAATCCAACCTCAAGCTGTAGTACCCTTGAGCAACATACTTACCCTAAGCTGCTCCAGTTTTTAAAAAAAAAAAAAAATATTACACAGTTGTATAAATGGTTAAATAACTGTAAGTCACTTTGGAGAGAAGCATCAGCTAAAGGAATAAATGTAAATGGTTGAAACGGAGCTCATTGGTGCTGCTCTGACCAGCTCTGAGAACGCACTGCTTGTTCTGTCTACCATAGCAGTGGATCTTGGAACGGAAAAAGGGACACATTCATTCCCATAACAAACCCAACCTTGCAAGCATAAAAATAGATTTGATGGACTTTGAGGGCTGTAAAATTAGCATAGCCCCTTTCGGACGTACCTGATTTCGTTTTTCGGGCGGCAGCGATGGATCGCCGTCCTGCAGAGTGAACACACCCGCTTAAATTTCATACGTGAACACAGTGGTGACAGTACAAGTACGAACAAATTCTCTTGTATGTATTCCAGTTGTTAGCTTTCCCGGGAACTCCGCTTACATCTGATGTGTTGTTAACTTGATCTGATTTACAAACACTCTCTATCCTCTGGATCTGTGCATACCTTGTTTTTCCAAATTTTTTGCTCATTCAACCGGAGTAGTAGTTGTGGGGGGGGGGGGGGGGGGGGGGGTACCTGTACAGTGAGACTGTGCTTCTGTACCGGTTCACTACTGGATGGCAGAGGCACTCACTATGAGCTCCCGGTACTTCTTTTTCAGTCCCTGGTGACGCTCCCGCAGCTGGTTGGCCATCAGCTTGTACTGGTCCCGCTCCTGCTGACAGGTGTCCAGCTCCTTGGACAGGATCAGCAGGGCCTCCTTCTTGCTCTCCAGTTTCCGCCGGCACACCAGGAACTGGGGGAAGGGACACGAGGAGGAGAGGGCTTTGAGGTTCAGCATAAAATAGGAGGATCAGCATCCACCGCTGCCTGAGGGAGCCTTTAACGCCGCCCTCTTTGACCCGCTTTTCTTCCCAACAACTGCAGAAAGCACCCGATTTTGATCCTGCGAATCGCAGGAAGTACCAATTGCCGGAAACGTCCGATTTTGTTTCTGCCAAACGCGAGCAGCACTCGGTTTTGTTTTCGCCAATCGTAGGAAGTGACCCGATTCCGACTGCGCCAAACAACGGAAGCGCCCAATTCTGATTCCACCAATCGCAGAGAGCGAATGATTTTGTTTCTGCCAATCGCAGGAAGTGCCTTATGTTGAGTTCACCAGTCATTGGAAGTATCATGTTTTATTTCTCTGACCACAAGAAGCACCGGATTTTGCTTTAATTGCAGCAAGTACCCAATTTTGTTTCTGCCAACCACAGGAAGTGTCTGATTTTGTTTCTGCCAACCACAGGAAGTACCCGTCTTTATTCCCCCAATCACGCATGGTTTGGCCACCAGTGGCTAACAAACAGCATACTGCCAAGATCCCAAAAAGCAAACTGACATTTTGCAAGCAAACACCAGGGCAGTGCTGCACTCAGTGACACTGTTACAGATGACAAACTCAGGACTCGGCGTCCCAATAAGTCAGGTATCTTCATCCCTGCCATGGCGGGGCTGAGCGCCACGGCGAATGGGATATTTTCCACATCATTGTTTATTCACAAAGCAGATCCCTCTATCGTCAGTGACTCTCACAGCGCCACACTTGTACCTCCTTCCAATACTGTGTGTTCACTGAAGCCGTTCAGTTCAGATACTAGTACTTCTCCCACTAGGGAATGAGCCTGCTTTCCGCTTCGGCAAGCTATATTCCGCCTGCCGGCCCAGGTACACCCAGACAGGCCATGGAACCCGAGGGGGTGAACCAAATTCCATCTCGCAGACCCCACAGGGGCATAGCTGAAGCACACTTACATTCGCCGTGCTGTCGGCACACTAGGTCCCGTTACTGAAACCTGCTGGCGTGGGCACATAGAGTGCAAAAATTTAAAGGGGGGGGGAATCAGCTGTGCAGTGCTGGCCTCTGTAGTGGAGTCACCGAAATCTAATCCATTGATAAACATGGATTTTACACAATTCGTGACAGTTGAGAAGGTTACATCTGCTGTCCGTGTAACTGTTTTATTAAAAAGCAGTACGGAGATGACCCGACAGTACCCACCAATGGTGCCAAACCCAAACTGCTAAGACAACGGATTCAGGTGAAAAATAATCATCAGTCAAAGGCATGTGACCGCTAAAATAAGTCACTTACGTATGCAGCCGTTGAGAATTATTACAGCTTTAAACTGGTACTTCTGTTTCTGTAACTAAATCATCTCAGTGATGACAACCTAGGAAGCCTGATGTTTTCCCAAGGTCAAGATCTTAACCTCAAAGCGTTATGATGTAAAACACAGATAGGCTACAGTACACCGGTCACTTCCATGAGCAGCACTAAAAATAGCCTTTATCCTTCTCTGTGATCCTCCCCCATCCCTCCTCGCACACGCAGCTCATGGTGCTGAAGCGCATTAAGCCACATGTGATCTCAGGACAGGAAGGGCTCCCTGCTAAGACAGGGGAGATGAGAATGGAACTGGTCTTGTCAGTAAACCTACACAAAACCCACTAAACATATACTATGTTGAGCAGCATTATTACAGCACTAAACCGAAAGGAAAATGCATTTTTAAGATTGAGGAAATTGAGCAAAAGGAATTATAATTTGACTGTTTAATGAGTCGTTTCACCGTCTTATCAGCTGAGCGAGAGGAGGCTGTCTGCAGTACCTCTGCTTTCATTTATCCTTAGTGCTTGTCCATATGGGATTTTTGTATGGATGATGCCGCAGCCTTCAGGGTTAATTGACATTTATTCATTCAGGTGAGGCTTTTCTCCAAAGTGACTTACAATTATTTGCCCATTCAAACAGTTGGGTAATTTTTACTGGAGCAGCTGAAAGTAAGTACCTTGCTCAAGGGTACTACAGCCAGAGCTGGGAATCAAACCTGCAACCTTGGGATCCAAAGGCAGCAGCTGTGACCACTACACTACTAGGAGTCCCACACATTAATAAACATATCTTTATTTGGTTACGTGTGGCTAATGACCCTAAATACAGCAAATACTCGTCTGTTATAAAATGTATGAAGCAAAGGCCTAACAAGGGGGGATGTCAAAGTAACCCTAATTTGCACCACGCATCTGGGCATAACTCCTTTAAGCACACACTTACCTTTATTCATTTAGCTGACACTTTTCTCCAAAGCAACTTACAATGTTAAGGTTACAATTATTTACCCCATTTATACAGCTGGGTAATTTTTTTTACTAGAGCAATTCAGGCCAAGTACCTTACTCAAGGGTACCACAGGGGAGGTGGGGATCGAACCTGCTACCTTTGGGTCCAGAGGCAGTTGTGCTAACCACTACACTATCAGCTGAACCATACACATACATCCACCCAAGACTTAAAAAAAAAGCTGTTTTGCCCTCATATAATTTATACTCCCCGTTAATGTATTTACACCGCATTACTAAGTAATGTATTTGTTTTACGTACAGAAGGACGACGTGGGAGCAAGAACACATTCACGCAACAAAACACAATTAATGTAACGCATGCGCTCGCACCAACAACACCTGTTGTCACACACTTCGCCAGGTTAGTTCTTCTGTTCCAGCTGTTGCTTGGCACCCCTGCCCTGCCGCTCTGATGCTGCTGATGATGATGATGCTGATGCTGAGTGAGTGAGTGCAGGTGTCACCGGGGAGGCCCCAGCAGGTCGGTCCAGGCGAAGCCCACAACACGTGACTCTGATGCGCTCAAATCAGAGTCGGCGTCCACACGTGCGCGAGGCAAGGGCAACCAAGACGTCTTATGTAACGTTGGGTTTGAGGAGATGAGGATGCATTTATTATTATTAACAACAATAACAGTTAAAAATTGCATTTCATGTTAAATGCAGTACGAAGCCGTGAGACATGATGATGATGAGGATAAGCCATAAGAGACGTGTGTGGAGAGACCCGCTCATCTGAGGAGCTCGGCCTGCGCACGACGAGCACATGATGACGATCACGATGAACGCGACCCGCTGGAAACGCGCTCCGGAATAAAGGAAGAAAGAGCTCGCGACACCATGATGATGGTCCACGAAAGAAACCCGGGTTCCGCACCTGGCAGCACACACCCACGGGCGATGTGCCGCAAAAGCCACTCAGCCGCGGCGCCCACGGCCCACGCACGTCAGTCACCGCGCCACTCGTCGCTCGTTGTCGTCGTCGCGCCCTCGTTTATTTACCACCAGCGACTGACTGACTCTGACTGACTACTGGTAGCTGTCGCTTCGCTTGCTGGCTGCCGCGCGCTGTTCGGCTCACCTCGCTCACGAGGCCCTGCCAGTCGCTCTCGCTCCTCCTGGACGAATTCATGCTGCTGTGCTGGTCGCGCCCCGCGAACCCTCCGGCACCGCTGGAAAGCCGCGTATTCCGCCGGAGCCGCGTTTACTGCCAGGTGCCTCGGGAATCTCCTCCGGGCTCCGCCCCTTTCGACCGCGGCCTGGCTCCGGTGACGTCACCGCCCACTCCACCTACGCCACACCGCCGCTTGGTCGTGACGTCATCGACGGAGCCGTGTTGAAAAGCGGGATCCCTGAGACACGGTGTGCGTGTATGGCTGATAAGGGTGCAGGTGATATCCGAAATATATTAATAATAATAATAATAATAATGTATTAGGTCATTGACTCCCTCCCCCGAAAATGGTGGATCGAGCACTAAGTTTCCAAGTTGCTCGTCTGCGAAGAAGGTTATGCCGCGTGTTTTGTTCCAGAACCTCATACTGTTGTCACGTTGCAATATTCCTGCTCGAACACAAGGTGGAGCGCTTGCTGTATCCGCATAGCGCTCGCCTGTTCAACCCCCACCCCGCTGGAGTACCCCATCAGCAAGCTGCTTTACCCTAACCTTAGCCTTAACCCTAACCCTGAACACCGAAAGTGCACATGGGCAAAGGGGCAGCTAATATTCACACGAAACGTCTTTGTCACTGAGGCTTGCATCAGGAGAGAAAGGCATCTTGGCCAGTACGCAGGTTCCGGCACTGACTAATGTATTTCTCGCAGCTGGACGACTCATTTTTATTTCCTGGCTTTGAAATAGCCCTGTGTCCCCTCCTTCAGCAGCTGTGTTTATCATCTCTGTCAACCCTGAGCACTGCAGGTCCACCCCTCCAGCTGCCTGAAATCCCAGCGGTTTTGAACCCCCCCCCCAAAGGGCCCGTCGTCTGATATCTGTGAAATAACTCACCCCATTACAAAGGATGCCGCTTCTGTGCTTCTCCGTCTAAAACTGATCCAAAGGATTTGGTTTTTGACGCGGGTAGTAAGTTTTCTCGCATTAAATCCAATTATTGTCTTGTGTAAGGGTAAAAGTCTGAACTTAAGGTCTCACCGAAAATATTATATTAATGGAAATATTGTAATGTCATAATTTGTCATTAAAAAAAATTAAACATGTAGTGCTTATCCACTGAGATATTAGGTGGACAGATCGTCAGCATTAAGGCTTTGACCCCATCTGTGAAATGTATGAAATATTAATACATACGTATGCATGCCAAGTGGCACCGGGGGCCGCTGCCATAAAACTCCCAATGAATAATAAAAGGGCTTCAGAGCAATACACATGGCAGTTGACATGGTGGTTGACTGTTAAAGAGAAGCAAAGAGGAACTGGCCACAGCACTGCGTGACGGTGGTCATACACGTTGCCCTTACCAAACAGTGAGGTTATTAATAACTGTCAATAACTGTAAGGGGTGCAGTGGTGCAGCAGGTTGAACCGAATCCTGCTCTCTGGTGGGTCTGGGGTTCGAGTCCCGCTTGGGGTGCCTTGCAATGGACTGGCATCCCATCCTGGGTGTGTCCCCTCCTCCTCCAGCCTTGCGCCCTGTGTTGCCGGGTTAGGCTCCGGCTCCCCGCGACCCGGTATGGGACAAGCGGTTCAGATGATGTGTGTGCGTGTGTGTGTGTGTTAATAACTGCGCTCTGGGAGGGCTACAGCCGTGCACCTTTGGGGACAAAGAACAGAATCCGTCATGTTGAAAGTCTGTGGCCGTGGCCGCTGCACCCATGCAACCTCTGATTCTTCTGCCACTTCATCAGTCCATCCTGAGTGCGTGTCAAGGTTGTCCGGCTGTCCTGCCAGCCAGACCAGTATAGGGTCACCCTTTACCAAGCCACACAGAAAGACATCCCAAACTTCCCACTCCTGAGCGCTGAACCCCGTCCACCTACACAACTGGTCCTGGTACAAATGTTTTACCCAACAGAGCGTATCGCGCTGTGCGCCGTACTGAGCAAAGAGCAAAATGAGACACGGTTTTGTCGTTCTCGCAACTGTCCAGAGCGCTCGCACCCAGGCGCTGCTGACTCCACCAATGCGGAGAATGCTGTATACCTGCAAAACGCTGACGACACCGTTTCCCCCAACTCGCAGAAGCATCCGTTCCCATTTCAGGCTGACGGAAACAGGGTTTCCAGCACCGAATACAAATCCTGTGCATCTCAGAGCTGAGGGTGTCCTGCATGAAGCGCATCTCTTAAAGTCAAACCACTGAGAAAAACAGGGAACGGACTGCAATAGTGGAGCACAAAGGAGTAGGAAAGACAAACAAAGAAATAAACCCGGTATCTGGGGAAAAAAAATGTATTTTTCACAGCTTTAAAATTTGTGACTGAGTTTAGATTCAGTAATGAAAAATGAAACATTTGATACCAGGAAAAAGTAACCCTAGGTGCACGCTCAGATTAAAATTGAGCACAGTAATACCTGTCTGTAATATATATCATTACTGTGGTCACAACGTTAAAGCAGATTTTTCCAAGCATTTTCCACTATTGTTAAGTTTGCTCCCTTCCGGTATGAACCGTAACACTAATTTGGGTTTTGCTTAAGTAATGTAATTTTCTATGTGCACCATCTCATTTTTTTCTTCGTGTGTCCAGTGAATGATGCCTTTAATCTACAAAATGCACTTGGTTCAAGCCATTACGCTTTATTTTTTTCGGGAGAAACAGTTTTCGAGCAAAGATAAATTTAAGTTGTTCACCTTTAGCACAATTTATTTTTTACAATCATTATTTATTTCTTTTTACAGTGAGCTGAGATTACAACATGTGATGAAATCTGAGATGCACAAAACTATATTTTTCATGATACAAAAGAGTATGTCATACTAATTGCATAATTCTTAATTTATTCTGCATCAGCAACAATCATACTGTTGTCAACAGAGAATTCTCGCAAGCACTAATGTAGTATAAAACTTCAGTTTTTTATCATGAATTGCAGTCCCTTCCAAGCAGCAATATTCTTTTCCACATGGAGATTTTAATTTGTGGCGTCGCTAAAACACGGAAACGATATTTTACAATTAGAAATCGTTTCGGACATCATGGATAATGGACTTTTTTCATGAAAGACCTCACTTTTAGCATGAAACAAATGATTGTGCAATAGGTCTATTTGAAGAACATAATGTGAACCGAACAATTCTATTATAGGTACTATCATTACCGAGTTATGTAAAATATTCAAATTGTTTAGCGGAACTCGCAGGTTAGCAATAAAATGACCGATGTAATAATGTGCTTTTAATGAAGCTCTAGGTTATTAAAAGTAAACGTTTCCTTTTCCGGCCGCGTTATCATTTTGTATCTAGCAGGATGGCTTGAGATTAAAGAAGATGTGGTAAACGTGGTAAAATTCTCCACCTGTCTGGATAATCTACAGAATTTACAAAATATTTACAAAAACATTATTAGACAAACTACACATCTTAGCATTTCATCTGAAGCACCCTCTAAACACAGGTGGGCAGTACACCCAAATTACTTCAGTTTACCTCTATGCAGGAACGGAACATTCTTTATACGTGCGAAATACGGTCGCGAAAAATTAAACGCGTGATGTGACGCATTTATGTAACCTGTGTGACACACGTCCTAATCGGTGTCGTTTTATGCACTACCTGTCACGAGCAATTTTCTTCCATATTCGGTCGATGGTGGGAGACACTTCTCCGGATCAGAACATCCGAACAGGAACGACTACAACTCCACGGCAGACGGTACAGAAAGGAGGACTGGGAGCCGCACCCTCCTCTAGTCAAAAAGCAAATTAAAATGCGTCAGTCAGAATCTCACGGGCATTCCTTTTCTTTTCTCATTTACGTCTTTGAATGACAGTAACGGCCTCGCAAGGTGTTATTTGTCTCGGTAGCACAATCTGTGTAGCTGCGAAATTATAGGCTGTTTCCCTGCTCATTTCAAAAATGCTTGCGGAGTTCCAGCGGAGATGAATTGGTGATACGAAATTAATGCATTAAAGGAGTTGAGAAAGTTATCGGGTACCTGATTATAATATATTTTCCCACGGTTCCCCTCCCCATCTCTCTCCCAGCGTCATGCAGCAGGACTCCTGAGGCCCGAGGGACTGGCCTGCATTCACAAACTCAGGTCGATGATGATGTGCTTGAAGATCTGCGTGTTGCCCTTGAAGCTGGAGGACAAGAGGAAGTCATCGCGGTCTGTGGACACGGGTGTGAAGGAGCGCGGTGCCTGGATGTAGACCTCCTTGAACCTGTGGAACAGCTTTCTCTCCGCGTCCCACAGGTGGATCTGCGAGAAGGTGTAATCGCTGCCCAGAGCCAAGTAGTGCCGGCCCTTAAAGGAGAAGGGCTGCATCACCATAGCGCCACGTGAAGGTAGAGCCTGAACCTCCGTGAACTGCCTGCCGCTCCAGCGGAGGACTTTGGAGTCTCCGATGTAGCGGGTCATAGCCAGGTAGAGCTCCTCCTTGATCCGGAAGGCCTTGACAGACACCACGTCCTCCATGTTGGGGACCTCGATGTGGAGCACAAACTGCTGGGTACCCTTGTTCCACTGGTAGATGACCGGAGATTGGGATCGGCTGGCCAGGATGAGGTGGGCTTTCCCGTCCATGTTGACGAACTCGGCATCTGTGTCACGGAACCATTCGTGGAGGTTCTGGTGGGAGTAGAAGCCGTTGTCGTTCCACTTGTAAAGCGTGGACAGGCCCGCTTTGGAGCTGTCGGCGATCACAAAGAACCACTCGTCGGCAATCTGGAAAGTCTCGATGTCGTTGGGTTTGGAAATCTTGGACACCTCAATGTCCTGAAACTTGCTGAACTTGTTCTGGTCTTCGTCAAACTTGTATATAAGCGAGCCACCGAAGAGCTGGGCCACGATGACGAACACCTGGCTGTCGATCAAGACAGACTTGCACCCAACAATGGACTGCCCTAAGTTAAACAAAGACAAAGGTTCCTTTGCATGTTAGCTGAACAAACTGTAAAGCCGCACATTTTTCCGCTTCCAAGTGGCCTAACCTGTGATGTTGTCATACGTCCTGAAGTTCATCTCAATATGGTCCCACTGCAAGATCATGCAGCTCTCTGAGTTGGGGGCAGCAACTGCCACGTAGATGTCATTCTTGTAAGTAAAAGCGTCCACGGAGAGGGACTCGGAAGCCAGTGACTGATGGAGGACAAAGTCTGCGGAGGCAGTTTGACATGAAGAAGAAGAAAAAAAAAACATTAACAGCTGAACTTGTTTTACTGTTTTTAAAGCTTAACAGTATGATACCCCTGAGAATAAATATTTATATCAGTAATATAATAATACTCAAACATAAATGTATTGTTTGGAAATAAGCATTAGGAAAAGAAAACAAATTTTTGATGAATGTTGCTCTTGTTTTGAAGGCAGATATTGATGTACTTACATTTGAGAAGCTGAAATGATCAATATGAACATATTTACTTCTCACCGTGGCCACATGAAAGCCAGCGGAATGTCTGTTCTGTGAAGAGGCAGATCGTCTGGGTTCGAGTAAGCTAAGCATTTGATCGCTGTGCACGGCGGGTGATGTGAGGGCCATGTGTTGTGCTGGGAAGCGCTGACAGAGTCACCTGTGGAGATGCACTCGTTGCGCAGGCTGGCCAGGTCGTTGAGCCTCTTGCCCTTCATGACGGCGGGGCCGGCGCAGATGACATCCGACACCGTGGCGTTGGTGCTCTTCAGCCATCCCATCAGCCACTTGGCCCGGCAGTCGCACTCAAACTCGTTGCCACGGAGATCACTGCCACGCGTGGACAAAATGACCAAACACGCCACACGGCAAAACAGTAATGATCTTCCCCATCCACTGAGGGGCACCGGAGACTTGGTGCCACCACTACAACTAGAGTCATGGGGAAGAATGAAACAGTTCTCACCTTTTATTTGTTTATTTATGGCTTGGATTTGGATTGTGGTTTGAAGTATAGGAACTGGGAAGTGTGCCTTAGATGGGTGAGCTGCAAAGAAGACTTTCAGATCCTCCACGGAAGATAATATTTTCTCTATGGACTGACTCCTTGTGCGCCATCGATATTATGATATATCGATATTACATCACGTATTTGTCAGCTTTGAGCCGTCATTTGAACTGCACAGCCTTTGAGCTCAACCTGAGCTTTAACGCAGCGATACACCTATTGTGGCTGTGAAGTTTTGCAGTGGTGTAACGCTAAATTCTTCATAAGCACACGCGGTGTGTGGCAGAAGAGAGCGCTGCCCACTCACAGCTCTATCAGGGAGTCGAGGTCTTTGAAGACATCGCTTGGCAAGGCCTTCAGGTTATTGTTTGCCAAAGACCTGCAAAGGACGCCAGGTAAGGAAACAGTCAGCAGTCAGCGGCCTGAGGTTCCACTGGGATGATTGACAAGGGCACCGAGGAGCACTTACAGGTGGGTCAGGTCCCGGAGGCCCCGGAACGCGTGTTTCGTCGTGGTCTCGATCTTGTTGCTTTCAATGAATCTGACAAATTGAGAAGGTGTCACTCAGCAGCATCGAGAGGGTAAAGAACCTGGTATGAACTGCAGTCCAGCTGAATGGAAAAGTGCAGAATTTGAGTAGCAAATGGATGAGGTCAGATACTGATAGAGAGGGTTCCCACTATGCGGTGCTGTACTGTACCGTACTGTACATCGCGCTCCATTGTTGGGACCGTGACTCGCTTTAATGTACTTCTGCCGCACACGCAAGTCAGCAGACCTGCAGAGCGACTGCAAATGTTGTGCACTAGGATGCTTGCTGAAGTTACACAAAACAAAAATAAGTTTGGTTTTATATTTCTGTATAAAAACGATCGTGTTATATAATGAAAACGATTTTCGGGAAGAAAATACCATCTTTTACAGAGATGTTTGTTGTTGACTCCTGCTGCTACTGAGCTCCATTCACCGCGCTGCCAGCCTAAATACATTGTATCGAGAGTCCAAAATACATCTCGCACCGCAAAAATGTTCTGAAATGTTTCAGATTTACTCTGGATTTTTTTTTTATTTAAAATATTTATGGCTTTGGAGTACCAACTCGTGACGGCGTTTAGCACCAGATCAAGGAAAACTGGCGACAGTCTGTCCACATTAGTGATGTTTTTTCATTATTTCTTAATGTTAAATTGGCCCTGCTATGCTGTATGTTGTTTTGCTCTATGACTCACATTTTCAGTCCATCTTATTGGTGTTGAGTCATCTAGGTAAGTTAACAAGACCATGTTTTATGGCGCACACGACAGTTTTACAAACTGAGCGGTATTTTTCTCCAGGGTAGCTTGGCAACTTTTTTTTAGTTGCCGTTCGTAGCATGCCAAGGCGGCCCGGGAGCGGGGCAGAGGCGGGGGCAAAGCAGCCACAGCCGGGGCTGATTACCTTCCCTATTTCTTCCCCGGTGCCCGGCCGTAGAAGGAAGAGACGGAGGAGGAGAGCGAATCCAGAGAGAGAGACGCACCCGAACCCAAACCCAGAGATGACGCCGGCGTCCGGACCAACCCGAGGCTCCCTGCCCCCCGTCCTGCACGAAGCCCCATCCCACCTGTTCCCCGGCCCCCCTTTTCCACCCCCTTCCTTCTCCCCGCACTAAATAAAACCCCTCACCGACGAGCATTGCACCTTGTCTCCCGCTTCATCTCTTACACTGTTCTATTTTGTTCTGCGTGACATCAAAACGGTTTCAAAAGATCCGCACGTTTCTAGTCATTTCTGGCCGTTTCAATCATTTGTTCAGAACCTCTCAGTGGGAAACGACTTTTTTTTTTCCTTTGCCACTGCACTCGTGTTTGACTGACAGTTTCTAATCACATTAAAGCGAGAACTTTATCCAAAAGTCTAGATAGAGAAACCATAATTTGGAGCAGCCCACATCATGCAGAGAAATGGAGAAGCAGCAACCGGATCCCGCCGCCCTCGGACACCACGGTTATGGAGCAGCTTTTAACCTGGGGCTCACGGCAAGCAAAGTCCCTCCATCATCTTCCAGCAGGACATCCAACATCAAGGTACGGGAACCGAGGACTTACAAATATTCGAGGTGTGGAAGGCCGGCGAATGCGTCATCTTTTATGGCCGTAAAGGAATTTGAATTAAGAAGCCTGTAAAAACAAAGCCAAAGAATTAGAGGACAAGCGAGTATTTGTGGGTTTTGTGGTTTTCGTTGACGGAATCATAATTTTGCCATTGAATGAACATTTTGAGGAACTCAATATAACATCTAAGATACAGTAAGAAAGATTAATATTAAAGTGCTGAGCAGGCAGACAAAAGCAGGCATGTAGCGGAACATACACTGTACATGTTCTCTCTTCCCAGGTGTCTGACATGAATCACTGTCGAACGTACAGCAGTTGGCCTAGTTTTCATAAAGATTCAGCATCAACACACACACACACACACACACACACACACACACACACACACTAACACGGGTACGAAACTCCAAACCAAAACCCTTCGATTACAGAATTACAAGTTCACCACTGTATTAAGCGTCAGAGGATCATATGCAGTATTAATATCTCTTTGATTTTTTTTAACCACTATGTAGTGCCACTGTGCCACCGGTGTAAAATACCCAAGAGAGCAAAACATAAACATAAATCTATGTTCCGCTCTAAGTGAACAAGTGCAAACAAAGATAAAGGTAAATTTATGTTAATTGATTTGATGGAAGCAGGCCAATTTGAAATCTCTCGGGGTGGTTAAAAACTCTTAATTCTGTGGAAAACGTATAGCGGAGGAAATCGGGGCCTTCGAGTTTCACCAGGGTCGAAGGTACATATTTAGAAATTTAGGTGATTAAAATCAGAGTCCAGTTATGGAAGTGCATTATCTAGCTCGGTCTCTCTCCATCTCTACGTCTCTTACTACAGCTGCTCATAGCAAATAGTTTCACTGCAGTAAAACATTCAGCATTGCTGATATATCACATGTCCATGACCACCAAGAGCACTGCTCTGTGTGTGTGTGTGTGCGTGTGTGTGTGTGTGTGTGTGTGTGTGTGTGTGTGCGTGCTCTAAAGTAAAGTCTAGGTACTGCCTACATGAACGTTAGTCATTTTGGTCAAATACACACACGCTGTCCAAAACTGCTTGTCCCAGGTGGGGTCACAGCGAACCGGAGCCTAACCCGGCAACGCAGGGCGCGAGGCCGGAGGGGGAGGGGACGCACCCAGGACGGGACGCCAGTCCGTCGCAAGGCACCCCAAGCGGGACTCGAACCCCAGACCCACCCCACAGCAGGCCCCGGCCAAACCCGCTACACCACCTCACCCCCCCACGACTATGGTCAAATGATAATATAGAATAACATCAAGTTTACCGACACCTGGGTATTTGGTCAAAGGGCCGCAAATATAGCATCGCAGTTCCGTCAACTTGATTATTGTCGCTCTTCGATCAGCATCCACAAGAAATGAGTAAGACGGAGCTCTGCTCCGATGGTCGGTGTTTTCCGGAAAACAACTTCATTCCAGGCATTACTTGCCTCTGGCACCACAAGGCAGCGTTCGGCCAAATGCCGGACGGTGTTCGGCGTGTTTTATCACACCAGTCATTCTGGGAGCGACAGGTATTGTTTTTCTTCTTAGGTTTGCACCTGAGATGATGTTGGAATAGATTTACAGTCACACTTAGAGCTGGCAGCTTGGCCGGTGCAGACAAGCTCTCCCAGCGTACCACAAACACAGTACAGAGTAATGTATGCCTTGCTAATGTGCTCTCCAGCGTTCGAGTAAACACTTAAGTGTAGAGCAAAGTGTGATCTCAGCATCGGTGAGATTTGCTCTTTGCTGTAACCTGGGATCAATACCGCTGCTGGTCTTCACGCTTCTGGGAACTTGGACCTCCTAAGCTCTCGGTCATCTTCGGCACGGCTCTCTCCTTCTCTCTCTCCCACACACACACACACACACATACACACACACACACACACAACTGCAGCAGCACCCCCACCCCCACCCCCACCCCCACCCCCCCTCCGACTGGACACTCTCCTTCCCATCCTTAAAAGTTTACTTACAGTAGCTGCAAAGATGGCATGTGGGAGAACATAGCCTCCTTGATTTCCGGGAAGGTCCCGTTCACAATACTCCTGGAAGAGTCAGCATTCATATCAAATAGCAACCATTACTATTACTTTACACGCAAGATTATGCATCGCGAGTCAGTGCCTGGCAGAGAAAGGCAGTAAATGACACAGGCGCCGTAGGGCAGAGTGGAGTGGAGTGGAGTGGACATGTCCCATGCACTATGTATGTATGTATGTATGTATGTACAGTATCATATGCGCTATGTGTGATCCTGCAGCACATCATCATCATCATGCACCTCTTATGGGCTCTCAGTTAGAGACCCCCCACCCACGCACCCACGCAGCCACGCAGCCTCCGGGAGCACTCACAGCGAGTTGATCTCGGCGGGGGCCACCCGCGGAATAGAGGAGGACCCCACGCAGATCATCGACTCCTTGGAGCACGAGCACGCGGCCGGGCATCTGAAGCCCTTCTTGGGGAGAACCGCCGGAGCCGCGCAGAGCAGCGCGAAAGCCAGCAGGGAGCAGCGCGCGACCGTGTGCCGCATCTTCTTGGAGGGCGCAGCAAAGATGCGCGAGCGAGCGAGGGAGGGAGCGAGCGAGCGAGCGCGCGCCGTCAGAGGGATGCGGGCGCGATGCTGCTGGAGCGGGACCAGGTCGCGCGCAGCCCGCAGCCCCGCCGCCGCGCGACGCCGCGCCGGAGCCCTGACATCAGCACTTCGCGCGCGCTCACGTGCCGCGCCGTCCGCTGTGAAGGGAGGAAAAGAGAGGCGCGCGGCGAGCGACTGCGATTCGTTCGCTTGTTCGCGCTCGCGAGCTGCTCTCCGCTGACGAGGGAAATGATTCATTGCGGAGCGGAGAGTCAGAGTGTGTAACGCCGGGACCTCGAACCGCCCCGAACTTTCTTTGTACTCTTTCGGTGGACTTGAAGTCGAGCCTGGAAATTGGAATAACTTCACCGGGCATCATCGTGAAATAATAATGCATAAACCACTTAGTTTCAGAGAGGATTCAAAGCGTGAGCCCTTTTGTGTCACAAAACAACCCGCTTCTTAACTTCGCAGGACCCCTGCGCTCCATTTGTGTTTTGTCTTTCTTTGGTGTCTCTTCTACCGCCTGTTCAATTCACCCAGAAGGGACTCCGCAACCTCCCCGCTTACAAGTTGCTCTTCCCCTTTGCCCAAATGCCACTTACAGTGTTAGAAAACAACAGCTGACAACGATTTGCCCGTCTGCACACGAGGCCGGGTGTTCCCATGGTGTCGGTGCAGCCGGAGTACTTGGGCCTCTGGTACCACACTGAAAAGTGGGATCCGATGGTGGGACCTGAAGACCGAAAGGTGGTGCCTTAACTACTACACCACTCCATCGCACCTACCATAAACCGCACATCGGTTCCTCACGTAACCTGATTTACTCCTGTAACGAACCACCCCGTGAACTCCGGTTGAAAAGGGATCAAAATGTCACTATCTGGAAAAAATAATCATTCCCCAGGCAAAAAAAAAAAAGTCCCATTAAAATGCACTAAAATGCTAAAAAAGAAAAGTTTTTATTCGTGAAAATAATGCCAAGCTAGAATATTTTAGCATTTTTGCGAAAAAATTTAATGCTCCGCCACCAGGTGATGGTGCCTCACACGGTGCCTGAGCTGTGCGACTGGACATGGGTTCGGAGGGGCAGAAACCCTATGGGTATGAGACACCAAGAGTTCTTTCCCGAAACATCTGATGCAAGTGATAATACTACAGTTACTACACAGTATACATTGGCAGTCGGTTTGGAGAAAAGCATCTGCTAAATATATAAAAGTAAATGTAAATGGCAATGCCACAGCAGAGAAAAAAAAAACATAAGACCCCCAAATAGGGAAAAATGCCATGTACCAGAAAAACCCATTATATTAATAAATCACACACACACACACACACACACACACACACAATCTGAAACCGCTTGTCCCATACGGGGTCGCAGGGAGTCGGAGCCTCACCTGGCAACACAGGGCACAAGGCTGGAGGGGGAGGGGACACACCCAGGACAGGACGCCAGTCCATTGCAAGGCACGAAAGGCACGTAAAGCAGGACTCGAACCCAAACAGAGAGCAGGACCCAGCCAAACCCGCTGCACCACTGCACCCCCTCTCATATATACATATATACATATATATATATCTCTGCTGACGAGGAAAATGATTCCTTGCGGAGCAGAGTGTGTAACACCAGGACCAATATATATATATATATATTTTTTTTTTTCATAAGCTTTGTATTGTATGGCAGTATGTTATTTCAATGTACCTGACTCATATGTAGAGACACAAGCAAAAAAGACAGGCTCTCAGCATTTACGGATGTTTGTGGAAACTGCACTATGATTTTAAATGAGTTCAGTTATGACAGTATAGGTACAATGGGGTTGTATGAGAAGAGGATGTGGCATCCTGCAGTCAGCTGGTACTGGGCAAGGTGGCCGCGATCGATCTGAAGGTGAGTGGTGAACAGGACAGGGCTCTGAAGATCCCGAGAGAGCTCACAGGGGCGTGGGAATAGCATGACCTCCATTAAGTATCTCACTGGCTTCATGACCACACTAAAACTGAGTCAGACTGACCTCCCGCAGGAGCTGTTCCATTGTGAGAGAAATCACAGTACTATCTCATGTACTGGCAAATCAGTCACACACTCGCACACACAGACCTGGCATATGGGAGGGCCTCTGCTGTCGGTCCTTGAACAATGTACCGAATAAAAAAAATTCCCTATAAATGGGAAATTAATCTGTACCTTAATAAAAGTGCTGACATAGCAACATGCAATCATCGCATTTCAGGTCTCTTAAAGGATATCGTGAAGGTATATTAGAGTATTTTTAACCAGATATACAAATAGAAACCTGAAAGCAGAAAGACACGAGGCGGCTGTCTGGCAGAGGGAAACGTCACCCTTGTCCAGATGGACACACGGGGTCACAGTGAAAGCGAACTGAGGCCACTTGAGCTCGTGGAACATCTGCGCAGAGTCAGCAGCCGGCTGCCAGAAGAGAGGCGTGCAGAGAAAACGACGCTGCGTCAGCACGCAGCCCGGCAAGAGATGCACCATCATAAATGCTGAAACAGGCAACCAGAAGGAGCAGCAAGGTGTGTGGGGTGAGGGAAGGGGAGCAGAGCACCGTGGTACCGAGGGACCGCCAGTCGGGGGAAGCGTCTCCTACACACAGTGCATTCATTGTTCTAGAGATGCTGCTGGAGAAGCTGCAGCACAAAGTGTGTGATCAGCCTCGGACACACTCATATCAGTATGGAGGCTCCTGTCCGAGTTTCCTTTGACTGATGATGACGTCAAGTCCTCTTGCACTTGGGGTTGACGTACGTGTATAACGGCCAACACCTTTTGCAGCTCCTGCCTAACATGTGCTGCTGTGTATCTACATTCTGATCATTTTTTTGCTTCATGAGTGGAGCACAGATTTACCAGGCACCCAGGACATAGACGGAAATCCAAGTTAATGCACAAAAGCATCACACATTACAGATAATTTGTTGATTGTAAAGTAGAAATACTCATCAAGGTCTCTGTAAGCAATTTTTATTTCATGAAACTGTTTTTGACACCAGAAATGAATGAAGGTAAAGGAAAAACACAGGATCACTATAGATGAGTTACACCTAAGGGGGGGTCTGATTCCTGAGATCGGGCTCCTTACCCCTACAAGTGTACAGTCATGTTTGTATGTGCAAAAAAAATCACTTAAAAGCATCTGCATCTGCACCTGCAGTTTAACAGTGTAATTGAGGTGGCAGCTGAGCGAAACCGGTAAGTTGTAATGGGCTGAAGAGGTCGATAATGGATCAGAGTCGGGGCTCTAAAAGATGTGGTGTCAGGGAGACTTCAGCCAGACTGGCACTTCAGAAGAAGTTTCTGGATTATATATAGTTCATAAGAATCGATATAACTGGATGGTATGAAAACTGAGCAAGGAATCTACGGATGCAGCACAATGCAGCGTTGCTGTTACTCCCAGGCTGTTGCACCTTTGAGGAAGGACCTTCTCAGTGCAAGGAGATGTTTACAGAGGCACAAGCGATGCGGAGCGCGAACATAGTCATCCTCCCTGGTGAAGAAGCAAACAGCACCGTAAGGAGTGGGGGAAAAATAACACCGCTTGAATTCTGCGAGTGTTCAATACTTTGTGTGGGAGTCCCAAGGCCTAAGTGGCCCAAAGGTGTGTTTTCTTGTGTGGGTTTGTGCAGCTTCACTTCTCAGATCCTCCACCGGAGGGGTAAGTTTCAGAAAGGCTAGCACTCCCTTTTCTCCTCAGCAGCCCAGCGGGACCCGCAGCAATGTCCCGTTCCAGCTCCTGTCCTCTCCATCTCCTGGCTGTATAATTAGACCACATCGCCCTGGGGGCTCATAGCAGCCGCTAGATTTTGGGCCACAATAAGTGAAACTAGCGAAGATCTTCTGCCTCACATAACGTCAGCAAGGCAGAAATTTTAGCCCTAGTCACAAAATAATAACGACAGTTACATTTTCACAGCTGAAACGTCCTAATATCCTCCCTGCGTATCCAGAGGAGCGAAACGGCATATTCGTTACTTTAGTTCCAGAAAACTGTAGAGAGCAATGAGATCAAACACCGTAGTTACGGGAGGTACACACTGAATAAAAGCCCAAACAATGGCAGAAAAGACAGGATGTGACAAGTGGTACAGAACAACAAATTACTGTGTATTACACATAAGAAAGATTTAAAACCTTTATCAGTACCATATTGTGCTTCGGTGCAAATTTTAATAAAGGTATCATGGTATCATTATAGACTGTTATGGTGTCTTTTGATTTTTTGCTTTTTTGTGCGTGTGAATATTTTTTCAAAGAGCACCCTGAGAATTTGTCCATATATTTTTATTGTTTCAAGAAATTGTCCTCCCTCCAGAATAATTAACCGCTGGCAGAAATGATTTAAGATTAATATTAGGATTGCTACTGATAGTTCTAAAAGTCAGCAGGGACAAATGAATAACTGCACCAGCAAAGCATAAACTCTTTAATAATACAAAATATATTCAGTTTTTCTAAGTTTTCTCGGTTTCAAGGAAAAGACGTGAATGTGCGAATGATTTCTTATGCCCGGAGTTCACATTGCAGAAATCTGTGTTTCAGCAATCGCAGGCAGAAAAAATCCCGGTGCCGAGTGCCCGTTTACACACGTGCCTCTGTGTCGCTGAGAGCCGCAGGTTTCAAAGTGATTTTACCCTTGAAGGAGCGAGGGAAGCGAAGCTGGCGCCGAAATAGTGTGATGAACCCCCACCCCCTTGAGAGCGAGCAGTGCGGAGGACACTGGCACCTCCGAAATGTCCCTCACATTCTTACTACTCACGTTTTCACTGGAGGATGTTATATAAATGTACTTATTTCTGCAGATGTCATTATGTTTGACCAGAGGAAATGAATTACAATAAATTATGATTTTCAAATTCTGGCCTGGAAAACCCTTGTGTTAGCTGGTTTTTAATTCTGGGCAGCTCTTAATCTTAATTGGACTGTCAGAAAAGACCAGTTTCATCAACGGAGAAATGTGTTGCATTGCAAAAGTACTAATGGACAAGTGAGATATGTTCTTCTACCTTTATTTGGTGTGTGTGTGTGTGTGTGTGTGTGTGTGTGTGTGTGTGTGTGTGTGTGTGTGTGTGTGTGTGTGTGTGTATATATATATATATATATATATATATATATATATATATATATATATATATATATATATATAGGGGGGTGCGGTGGTGCAGTGGGTTGGACCACGGTCCTGCTTTCCGGTGGATCTGGGGTTCGAGTCCCGCTTGGGGTGCCTTGCGACGGACTGGCGTCCCGTCCTGGGTGTGTTCCCTCCCCTCCGGCCTTACGCCCTGTGTTACCGGGTAGGCTCCGGTTCCCCATGACCCCGTAGGGACAAGTGGTTCTGAAAATGTGTGTGTATGTGTGTGTGTGTGTGTGTGTGTGTGTGTGTGTGTGTGTGTGTGTGTGTATATATATATGATATATATGTGGTTTATACGGTATATATTTTTGTCTCACTCAGAAAAGGTGAAAAACGGTGTTATGATTGAGTTATTTTGTTCAGGGACATGAGCACAAACCAGTAATTAATGAGTAAACTAGAAGACGGACCATAATTAAGGGGCAAAGGTAATCCGTCTGATATATTTTTACAGGATGTTTTATGAGCTGCGATCCGATGCATTGACGTTTTCGGAATGGTAGTGACATAAAGCATGAGCTGCACCTAATTTTCATCCGGGATCTTAGATATTTAAAGTTATTGATTTCTTTATAGGAGACTGAAGAAACATCGACAGGACACATTTTCACAGCATACGCACTGCTTCAAAAATACAGCTCATTCCGTTGCTTATGTTGAGAGCCACGTCACCGGCAATGACAGCGCCACCTACTGGAAACAGGAAATTCATATCCTCGCTGTTAGTGTATAGACCACATGTTTCTCTTTGGCCTCATTTGAATGAAGCACCCGGCAACACAGGGCGTAAGGCCGGAGGGGGAAGGGAACACACCCAGGACGGGACGCCAGTCCGCCGCAAGGCACCCCAAGCGGGACTCAAACCCCAGACCCCCGGGTAGGCTCCGGTTCCCCGCGACCCCGTATGGGACAAGCGGTTCTGAAAATGTGTGTGTGTGTGTGTGTGTGTGTGTGTGTGTGTGAATGAAGTATGATACTCTATGCAAGGAAGATGCAGAAGAGTGTAATAAATAATTATGGGTTGGCTTTCTCAGTTAGTGACGTTAAAGCAGCACACGAATAGCCTACGGCTTGATGACCCCCCCCCCCGACTCTTCCTCTTCCCGCCGTGGGAGGGGCCCCCGCTGTTCTCCTAATGTCTCGACTCCCGCGGGATCTGAATCCAGCGTGAGCGTGAACGTCCTCCGGACCCACACAAGCACAGCTCCGTAACACAACTGTAGACAAGGTCTGCAGGAAAACATCGGACAGAACAGATTGCGGAACCGTGTCCCCGCTGACCCCCTCCAGATCTGGAACTTACTAGTACTGCTGAGACGCGTGTGGAAGCAGTGCTTTGCGCTGCCCACAGTATCGATGGCATCCATACACGTCCCGTCGCCCGGCCTTTCTAAGGAGACGAGTCCCGCCGTTCCCGTGACGAGGCTGACAGCACGAAGCACAGCGCACAGCAGCAAAACAGTGTCCGCCATGCTGATCCCAGCATCCAGGAGTGTCTGTCCGAGGACAATTTGATGAAATGCCACCACTTCTAGCGCTCTTCCGCAAGCACAGCCGAAATGTGAAACACCCCTTGGCAGTTTACCTTAGCTTTGCAGCAGCACGCACTTCATACATACTGTGTGTCGCTGAGCCTGTGCCATCCTTCTAATGCACTGTAACGGTCGGAAAACAGCTGAAACAAAATACTTTTATAGGAGATTCTTTCAAATGTACACTTTAAGTTGAGTTTTAAAAGTGCATATATTTCATATATATTTAAAATGAATTGAGTATATTTAGAAGAGGAGAAGGGGGGTGTGGTGGCACAACGGGTTTGGCTGGGTGCTGCTCGGTGGCGGGCCGGAGGTTCGAGTCCCACTTGGGGTGCCTTGCGGTGGACTGGCGTCCCGTCCTGGGTGTGTCCCCTCCCCCTCCAGCCTTATGCCCTGTGTTGCCCGGTTAGGCTCCGGCTCCCCACGGCCCCGTATGGGACAAGCGGCTTCAGCAAGTGTGTGTGTGTGTGTGTGTAGAAGGGGAAATATATTGACTTTTTAATGTGAATTCGCAGTGAGAGAGAACTCTCTTGCTTGTTGTACAGTAGATCTTTAAAAAAAATTCACACTGTATAGAAGCACTTGCACTTATTCCAGCACACCTGACCAGCAGAAGCCATGGAGACATAAAGTGAAGCGGATTTACCTTCGGTTTACCTATAGAGGCCATCGGAACTGAACAATAGTAGCTACATCAGGAAGGGGATGGTGGTGCGTATTTCTGGAAAAGCAGCTTCTCTGCTTGGCCCCCATGGCGCCACCAGCTGAAGTCCCGAATATAGTCACCCAGACAGCCGCAGTAATGTGGTCACTACTGTAACGGACGTCTCCACAGGCCCCGGGTCTCCAAAACCCAGCTCCTGTTTTAAGAACACAGGAATTTTAGGGTCTTAAATGGCTTGTCCCCACGCACAAACTGAATATACTGTAAGGCACCCTGTTGGCTCTTTAGACGTATTTCACGTCTGTGCATCTGTCTATGTAAGTCTATGTATGTGTGTAATGTTTATGAATCTGTCGTATGCCACACCTTACATAGCTCTTTACAGTTTATGTTGACTCCCATCACTGTAAGTTTAGACTTGACGTTGAGCTGGGCTTATGCCAAAACTGCATTATCTTTACGTGCCACATGATCCTTCGTACTGCCCTATATTCATACTTGTGTGTAAATTGAGTTCAGATGATCTAAAGCCACATACCTACATGGGGTTCATGTGCAGCAGTTACTAGGATTTCATTCAGGAGCCTGAAGTACTGCTTAATTGACAGTCTTGGACTGCTGAATGTGGAGCGGCAGGAAGAGGTTCTCGCCACACACACACACACACACACACACACACACACACACAGACACATACACACAAACACCGAGCAGCCCTCGGCCCCGAGAGGAGCGCCGTTCGTAAGGGAGCTAAGTTCTCCTTGTGCACATATTTAGCCTGTGGACTTCAGTAAGTGTCATCAGTCATGTTTTTTCTATAACAAGGAATGATCAGATGTTGGCCCCCCGCAGTGGCAAACCAAAGCCCCGTCTGTCTCAGCACTTCCCGGTAACCTCAGCGAACTCCCCGGCACCTTGGGTCGCGACTCCAGCCGCCGTCGAGCCGAGCGCAGCAGGTGGTGTGGTGACCGGCGGACGCCTTCCGCTCTCCCACATGTGGCTCAGCGGGACAGAGGGTGGCGGGCCTGTGATGCCGGGCGGTTTGGATCACTCCGAGCTCTGGGAGAGGAGGACCGAACTCGGGGCACATCAGCCATGGGTCTGTATGGCACACGCAGCTGAAACCGTGCACATCTTGACCGTGGCTTTCAGGATCTAGGAAGAAACGATTCCGTTCGCAGTCAAACCCACAAGTAGTAGCTGGAAAGCAAGGGCAGGAAGGGTTTATTTGGAATATCTTGAGCCCGGGTTCATTTGATCCCTTTGTTCATCCCTTGTTTGCGTAGCGCAAAGGGGCACAACGTTCAGTTTTTTCAGTAAGGGTTTTAAAGAAAGAATGCAACTGCCTTCGTGATTGTTTGGAAGAACTTTAAGTTATTCATATAAGTAGTGGGGTGCCTTGCAATGGACGGGCGTCCCGTCCTGGGTGTGTCCCCTCCCCCTCCAGCCTTTCGCCCTGTGTTGCCAGGTGAGGCTCCGACTCCCTGCGACCCCGTATGGGACAAGCGGTTTCGGATGATGTGTGTGATGTGATATAAGTAGAGCTGGGCTCTTTTCATGGCAGCTAATAAACGTCAACTAGTTTCTGAAAAAAGCTATATTTTAATTTATAGTAACCTATTTAAATATGAATATTTTAAAAAAAATGCTGCATGTAGCAGCGAAAGAAGGCAATGAAAGTGTGACGCTGACGCCATGGTCATGACCGCAAGTTCACTTTTAAAACAGAAATAATACTGCATGTACATATACCTGTATGGGTGTTTGTGTGTTCATCATTATTAATTATAGTCTGTGCATAAGCTTGATTAATGGGGGGTATGATTTACCACCTGCTGTTTTAATGTGCTCTCTGAAAGTAACTGATCTCCCCATACTTGCGCAGGCAAGCCCACTTTTTAAATAGCACCCTAAACTTATCCTACTTATGGAGGCACTTGACAATTTGCCTTTAAAACCTTTGCAGAGAGAGAAAAAGAGAAAAATGGGAATAGGACGAGCAGCAAGGGTAAGGCCGCGCCGGGGACCTGAGCGCAGCAGGACAGCAGGATGTAGCTCAACTCCTCGCCACCTCATCCGGAACGCCGAAAGGAGGGGGCAGCGCTGGCACACGCTCGCCCGCGCCCCGTAACTCCTCCCACTGACCCTTTGCGCCGCCGGTCACGGAGTGGCTCTGCCGCAGGCACGGCTCAGGGGGCGGAGCCGGCCGCACGGGGTCACATGTGCGCTGAAGATCAAGAGTTGCGGCTTTGTGGTTTCGTGCCGTCAGTCCAGACTCGACAAGGTTCTCCACAGTTCGCAGGAACTGCGAACCTTGTGAAATTTCTCAGCAGAAGACATTTTTTTCACAATCAGAGTTTTACGCATTGACGTGAACTTTCCCCTAAACTCAGTACACAATAATAATGGAACCGTACAGCTTTTTGATGAAGTGCACAGCTTTTAAAATTTGATAATACAGAGGGAGTTAGGCATCAGCTAAAGGAATAAATGTAGCATCAGCCTATTGAATATGTTTGGAAATGCCTTCTTTATTTGTATACTGGCTTAAAATTATATACTGTAAGTCTAACAGAACACACACACACACACACACACTGTCTGAACCACTTGTCCTATACAGGGTCACGGGGAGCTGGAGCCTAACCCAGCAACACAGGGCGTAAGGCTGGAGGGGGAGGGGAAGGGGACGCACCCAGGACGGGACGCCAGTCCGTCGCAAGGCACCCCAAGCGGGACTCGAACCCTACCCACCAGAGAGCAGGACCTGGTCCAACCCACTGCCCCACCACGCCCCCCTTCTAATGGAATATCTTGCAGGTAATAAAACTACTCATGTCAAATAATTTGACTGATTAACTGAGGAAGTCATTGAAAGCTGATGTACAAAGGCAGTATGGCGTAAATTAACACTTAAATGAGGACCTTATGTTTCCAGAGCGTAAAGCAGTCATGAGAGCCCAGAGCACGGCCTCAAACTCCGTACTATGGGTGACACAATCCTTGGCAGAGTGGGGATGTACAGAATTAGTGCTGCTTTTCTTTGCTGTTGTTCGGCTTTTGTAGCCACTATACCAAGTGGAAAGCGTCCCCAGCCTGGCATCAGCATCCAGTCACGGACAGCGCTGTACGCACGGCTCCGTACGGTCAGCTGGAAAAGCAGCGCTTGAAAATCCTGGCAGCGAAGGCCTCTCTAATAACAGCTTGCAGCTGTTGCAGCTGAGAGCCGAGTCCTGATAACGTCTGACAGGAAGCGCTCCCTCTACAGCAGACCACCTGACCACCCGATCAACCGAGGCTAAAGCCTCGCCAGGTTCTCTGGAAACGCCGCTGTAATTCGACTGTGGGTCCTATGATCTGCCCCCCATGTCAAATCCCCGAAGTGAAAATGATTTGTGGAATCAAAGCTATCGGGGGTCTCGACCCTTGTCACCTGTCGCTGAGAAACATGGAGGAAAGGTCTGAATACTTGTGCCACTGGGTCCTGGGCACTCAAATATGTGGATCACTGACAACTTGGGGGCAAGAAGTGAAGTCAGGTTTAAGTGCATGTAACATACACACCAATTCCTGTAACATCCTGAGAAGGGACACTGGTCAAACTTCAACTGGAATCAGGGTTCATGAGCAAGACCTGGAAGTTTGGGACTTAGCTGCTTGCGTAACATGCGATGTGAAGTCATATGCATACTCTTGCATATTCATGAACCCATATGCATACAGAACGCCCTTGTGATTAGCCTCAGACACCACCAGCAGCTGATATTTATTTGTCACTTCCAGGAAATCCCTGCTGTTATTCTGTGCACCAAACAAGCCATGTGGTATAAATAAAACATTTGAATGCCATGGCCATGAGAGATTTTTGAGGACTATAGAACTGGATCATTGTCTACCTCAGACAGCTGGTTCTGCAGTCTGCTGGGTTATAGGAATTTCGCAAATTTGCCCAGTAAAAGGGAAAAAAACACACACTTTCTGAACCACTTGT
The DNA here is from genome assembly GCF_900964775.1 of Scleropages formosus. Taxonomy (NCBI): domain Eukaryota; kingdom Metazoa; phylum Chordata; class Actinopteri; order Osteoglossiformes; family Osteoglossidae; genus Scleropages; species Scleropages formosus. Next base: position 10,522,926 of record NC_041821.1, on the reverse strand, counting down.
CCCATGCGGGGTCACGGGGAACCGGAGCCTACCCGGTAACACAGGGCGTAAGGCCGAAGGGGGAGGGGACAAACCCAGGACGGGACGCCAGTCCGTCGCAAGGCACCCCAAGTGGGACTCGAACCCCAGACCCACCGGAGAGAAGGACCCGGTCCAACCCACTGGGCCACCACACCCCCTGGGGAAAAAAACAAAGGATTTAAATTAAAGAGTTTATTAAAGGAACTCAACTCAATGAGTGAATGAAATAATAAAAATACATTCTTTATGTCCCAGTGGGGGGCACGGTGGCGCAGTGGGCTTGACCGGGTCCTGCTCTCTGGTGGGTTTGGGGTTCGAGTCTCATTTGGGGTGCCTTGTGACGGATGGGTGTCCCGTCCTGGGTGTGTCCCCTCCTCCTCCAGCCTTACGCCCTGTGTTGCCGGGTTAGGCTCCGGTTCCCCGCAACCGTGTGTGTGTGTGTGTGTGTGTGTGTGTGTGTGTGTGTGTGTCCGTCCCGGTACCAATGGGCAAAATTGCGATGAATAAACATCCTTGCACTGGAAGTGGATCAGCTACACCAGCGTAGGGAAGATATGAAAAAGACAGACCTGGACAGCCTGTAGTGCAGCAGTTAAGGACACAAGCTCCCCTTCCTGCTGCTGCTGCTGTAGTCCCCTTGAGCAAGGTACTTACCCAAATTGCTCCATTGTAAATTCCAAGCTATATAAACAGACAGTAAGTGGCACCAGATAAAAGTGTGAGCAAACCATAAGAAAAGTAAAATGAACATTTGCATGGAAATGAGTAGTGGGGAAAAAGTAATGTGCATGTTGCAGAATTGCTGAGCAGAACAGTCACCATGAATTTATGCAGGAATGTTTTTAGTAACTGCTTAAAAGAGAAAATGAAAGGTGCCAATCTGAGAGAGATTATCAATTCCTTATCCATTGCACCCCATCTATAGTGCGTACGGTGCACGTGCACCGTAACCCTTCCCCATAAAATGACACTCTCCTCATTTATGACGCTTTTAATTGAAGTTGGCTTGCTATCCTTTTGAGTTTTTCGAGCTTTTCGGCCGGGATTAGTTTCCTCTTCTGTTCAGCACATCCCCTTGAAACCCCAGACTGATACTTCATGCCTGAGCAACTGTAAAAAGGTCAATTGCACAAACTTGGCCATGTGCCCTGTGCTATTTTGAGTCACACGCCTGAAGCGAGGAATATGCTGAATAGGTAGGGTTCCAAGCTTTCTCGGTCGAAAGGCAGAGCTTATTTGTCTTAATACTAACAAGAGGCACGATACTACGCCATGGCTGATTGCAGGGTGAGAACATGGAAAGAGTCCTCCTGATGGCTTTTATAGACTACCATAAACCTCTGAGATGATGTCATATACTTTGTGTCACATACAGTTTGTCATTGTCACCTTTTCTAGGCATGCAGCATATGGGCCAAAGGTAATCGAGAACCTGTTTCCAGAAAACGTACAATTACTGCACATATGCAAGGGAGCCGTATCATTTCCTCACTAGAATAGCCATCACTCTTTTTGTCTTATAGGCCTTACATCATATGGGAAAAATAAATAACATCTGTGCTGGTGGGTATGACAAAAGAGGACAACGTGACAAAGATACTGCTGAACAGACATTGCCACAACTGCCTTAGAAATTGAAACTCATGGTTTCTAGTTGTATAAAACCAATTTCTTTAATACAGTGGCCCAGGAAAGATTTGTCTGTAGATTATATATCAGTTCAATGAGAATCAAATGCATCCGAAGGGAGAAAATGCAGCATGTAAGCTACAGATGGGCTTGTTTCAGTCTTGTGCCCTCAGAGTGATTTCTCTCATGTAAGATAACTTAGCCAAGCGGGGGTCACAGCGAGTCAGAGCCTAACCCGGAAACACGGAGCGTAAGGCTGGAGGGGGGAGGGGACATACCCAGGATGGGATGCCACTCCATCACAAGGCACCCCAAGCGGAACTCAAACCCCAGACCCACCAGAGAGCAGGCACAGGCCAAATCCGCTGCGCCACCGCATCCCCTCACCTTACATTAAGATGAACGTTATTATTTTACTCAAATACTATCAGTAACTACTTGTCTAGGTTAAGGGTCATTGTGGCCCAGAGCCTATTCTGGAAGCCCAAAGAACACGACGCATCAAGGTTACATCAAAGGAACATAGACAAGGGGACATACTGGATATTTTGGGGGAAATGGTGACTCCAAACTGCCCTTTGTGTGTATGTACGGGTCAATGAGTGTGTAACTGCCCTGCAACCGAGAGGTGTCCCGTCCAAGATTTACCCTGCTTCACTGCCTATGCTTCCGTAATGGGCGGTACAATCCTGCATTATTAAGCAAATCAAATAAGCCTTGTAATCGCATTAAAACAGCAATTAAGATTTAAATTGGTGCCACAGAAAAAAGGGAAGAAATCAGTACAGATTAAAACTGTAAGGAGTAACACTGAAAAATGTTTTATCAAATACCGTGATGTTCACTTAATCTCGTTTTTTGTTACAAACTAACAGTTCATTTGACTCCTGCATTTAGGTGTGAAATATAAGTGGTTTGAAACTCATTGTCGAAGTGCTGTGGTGTAACGTGAATTTTAGTTCCACGCATATGTGAAGGAAGAGCGCAGTTAATGAAGGATGGAAGAGATTTATTTTGGCTAAAGTTTGCATTTTTCTAAGAATGGGAGCTGTCCACGGTTTTAAGTGCTGAATCGGTTTTAAAATGGGTGCTTTGGGAAAAATTCCTTGTATAACACCACATTTTTGAAACACTTGCAGTTACTTAAAAAGTATAAAATATATTTCAATCTCACTGTAACAACTTCCCATGGCCTTTTTAAAAAAAAAAAAAAAAAAAAACCAAACATATTCAGTATAATATCTGACTGTGCATATTAATAGTGTAGTATCATACAGTTTCATAATGTTAAAGTTAAGCACAAACATCTTTAAAGCCCACAGCATTACTGGCCAACACCAATCTTACTTTAGTTTTTACAACAAAAACCGGCAAAAACACCTTCAGCTGCCAAATAAAAAAAGCTACACGAGATGGCGCCGCCACATATCGTGCTGAAACATGTCACCGGCGCAGTTTAAAATAGCATTTATAGCATTTCGTCACCATTACTATATTTGCAGCTATCACATATTCCCTGGGAAGACCAGCTGCAATATATTTACTTAAAGTGACACCCTTATAAAGCCTTAAATAGGTTATGTACCCGCTTTGCTAGAGCATTTCTTTTTCTGAAAACGCTCTCATACTCCTCTAAAATGCTTTCTGCAAATGATATGTCATAATATTTATTGCAGTATTAAAAGTACTAAATCACATGTAATGAAAACTTTTTACTGTGCTCTGCCCTCTGGGGAGCACGAAAGGCACCATTGTGTGCACGCACTGCTGCAACTGGGACGGGTGGGAGGACGTTCTCTTGCACGTGCCTGACGCATGACGTGCTCTCCGCTACGGTCAATGTGAGAATTTCCATGGGCTGTGAAGCTGGGGGGCATGGAATGCCCCCCCTCCCCTGCTACTGTCACCCGTGGCATCTGAGTTGACAACTGCGGACAAGACGCCCAGTGCAGAGCAACAGTTCCACTAGCAGACTCTGGCTGGTCTGCTACACACCAGGGAGTGAAGTGGGGATTCCTGGGGACTTGTGTCTCTCCTTCTTGCTTTTGTTTAAGCGTCCCGGACTTGGAAGAAGAAGAAAAAAACTCTCCACAAGGCAAAGACCTTGTTAACACACAACAGATGGAAGCAGTTCAGAAAACGAATCTCACTGACCAAGGAGACACTGGTCCTTACAGAAAGCTCATGGACAAGAAAGATCTTTGTGAGCCCGGGACGCAACAGGAGGACTCGAATTACGTGGATTTGGACGATTTGCTAGCTATGAAAACAGAAGGGACAAAGACTGTGAAAGTGACTTTTACTGGCGAGGGAAGCCAGCTGGCTATATTTAAGTGTAACAGCGAGGTGCCGGCTGCGGCGGACCGGGAGCAGTGCGCGCGCTCCGCTTACACCATCACCAAAGACTGTCAGTCTAACAACAAAGAGCCTGTTTCGTCTGAAACAGTGTCTTCACCAGACATTCCTGACGGTAGCGATGACTTCAGGGACTGCATCCCATCACCAGATGCCCGAGGGGATGACAAAACGGAACCTAAACCTGGCATCTTCCCTCCAAATTACAACCCCAAAAATGTTTCCTTTGAAAGTGAAGAACTACGCTACACGGATATGTACCTGAACAAGAAAAGTGAGTCAGAGGATAGCGTCAGTGTTGTGTTGTCTGACAACTGCACACCCAGCACAACAGAGGACGAGTCCCACTACATTACAACCCATGAGATACAACTCCTAGAGTTGGACCACGATGTTGATTATGATGTTGGACAGGGATCTCGTTGGGACATTGAGGATGACAACCTGGTCTACTCCTTTGTAGATTATGCTTCCTTTGACAGCGAAGAAACCATCGAGGAAGGACAGGGACTGGAGGAAAGAAGTGTAGCTAAGGTGCCAAGCCATCAAGTAAAATCTAATGATGAAAATACTGCGGTATGTGCAACTGGAGAAGGTGCAGTCAGTGCCAAGCATGATCTTTGTGACTCAGAAAAGTTTGTGAGTTCTGATGAAAGTCTGTTGAAGAACCCAAACAGCAGTGGGAATTCTGTAGGGCAGATTCACTTGTCAATCAAAGCCACTTCTAGAGCTATAAATGAGCAAAGGAACATCCCAGAGAAGAAGAACGTAAATGGTTACATTTTCAAAAGTCCAAATACCAAAGCAGAGGCAATATGCGACAGGGCAAACTGCTTCATCCCAGCTCCCGGACGTGTGCACATTGGGAGTAAATTAAAGGGCAAGGACATTAATGAGTACTCCAGTGGTGCCTCAAGTTCAATTAGCGAACTGGACGATGCAGATAAGGAAGTGCGCAACTTAACTACCAGAGCATTCAGGAGCTTGGCATGCCCATACTTCAATGCCATCAACTTCAGCACCTCCAGCGAGTCCTCTGCATCAGAGCATGGTCTGGGAGTCAACAGGTGGTCCGCTTTTGTTGATCTAAAATACGGCAACATGGCACAGGGAAGGGAGCAAAATTTGATCTCCCATAAAAGTTCAACGTCAACATTTGAACTGAACAAGAACGCAGAAGCTAAAGGTATGAATGCTGTGGCTTTAGCAAATCTGAAAACACCCCAGACAAAGATCTTTGCTTTAAATAGCACCCTGCCAAACCCCAACAATACACAATCATCTTCCACAAAAAAGATAGAGCTGAAAGGTAAGTTTGGCCAAGGACAAAGTGGGGTAATAACTTTGACAGAAACCTTAAATTTTCGTTGTAATGTTCAAGCTGGGGTTTCCAGCAGTGAAAGGCGTGCAAAATTTGCAGAAAATGTTGCGCTCTCACATTCTATAGATGAAGTTGCAGGCACCCTGCAAAGCGACCCAGGGGTCGAAGAAAGCAACCTGCCATGTGATACAGGGGAAACCATGGAAGATGCACACAAAAAGTCCATATTTGCATCAAGTCTTCTCAAAAATGTAATTTCAAAGAAAATGCAGTTTGAGCAAGAGCGAAAAATGGAGAGGGGGGAGATTCAAGATACATACCCAGTGCTGTCACCCTGCAATCCCTCCAAAGATCAGGAAACACAGAGGGAGAAGGTTACAGGTGAATCAAGGGACTTACAAAGAGAGAACTCCAAGTTTTCAGAGGCAGGGTCAGGGTTCAGCATTGTGTCACTGGATGAACTTGGGGATATTATAGACAGCAATTCATGTGAACTCAAGGATGACACTCAGAAAGAAGAATCCATGACCTTTTCACCAGAAGCTAACTTAAACCTCACAAATGAAGTATCGGACAGCAAAAAAGGCACAACTGATGCAACAAAGAGCACTTTACATCATAGCCAAAACAGTGCATTCAGAAGCTGGAGAGAAGATGAGCAGGAATGTCAAAAAGAACAGGAAAACTCCAGAACGCCAGTGATCAATCCACCATCGTTCTCCGACAACATGAGGAAAACAAGCCTAGATGTTGAGGCAGGGAGCAGAAAGCCAACTAAGATGTCTCACTTGTTCGTGCCAAGTATCCAGCTTCCTTCCAAAGAGAGGGAACTTGGGAAGCCAAGTAATGAAGATACAGTCAGTGCTGCATCAGGCCAGGAGCAAGTCAATCACAGCAATGCCATGAAAAGTGCGCCAGCATCAAGGTCACCTGAGATCAAAATCAGCTTGCGGAGCGTCAAAGACGGCAAACGCAATCCATTCAACATCGCAAACCTGCTAACTCCAAATATAGGTTCCAGTGCAGCCGGAGCGACTAAGCCAATCGATGACTCCAAATGCCAAACACTGGTCACGTCATTAAAGGCAGAGTCAACTGACAAAGTCCCCAGTTTCACTGTTAGAGATATACGAGACAATAAGTGGAGGCTTCAACCTCCCATATACCAGGTAAGAGATGTGCGAAAGTTGGTTAAAAGCTCTTATCACTTTGTTTCACTGGACAATCAGGAGAACAAATCATTTACTGCAGCTGATTCCCAAGTGCAGCAAAACACGTGTAAACAGGGACCCCTTAAAAGCACAGCAACACCTTCACCCATAGTAATAAAGTGCCAGTCTGTGAATACAAACAGCAACTTGAAGCAAAGTGGAAATCTGACCGCGATTTCAAAGCGTAGACTTGCAGATGCCGGCGTATCTTGTCAGGTACCTGTGGAAGGTACCAAAAATGGAACCGTGCCAGGTAATCGAACAACAGGTAGGGTCCCCCCAGTGACAGCAAAGCAATACAAGAGCGATCAGTCCGACGCGACAGGCGGTGTGAAGAAAGATAAGGTCTCCGATGCCGGTGAAAGGAAGTCGGAGTCAAAAACAACCAATCAGGCTGCCATAGAGAAACTGAAAGCTGCAGTCAAAACAATGGAGCAGCTCTACGTGTTTGACAGGAATGAATGGAAACGGAAAACTCAGGCTCCTCGGCCAGTTACTGACAGCCATGTGCTTTCGCTCATCACCAGCGAAGAGCAAGTCAGTGCAGGAAAAGTGGAATCTGAAGGAGAGACTGGAAACCCGGCAGGGAACGAAAAGTGCGTCCCGACAAACTCTTCGCCGACATTACCCGCTGGTCCCACACTGGAAGAGTCACAGAAAAAAGAAGATAAGGGGTCTCTTAAAACTTTAAAGATCCCCTATAAAGAGGAGAAACAATTTACAAAATCCCAGTCTCATCAAGGTGGAACTTTCAGGAACAAAGATGTCTTTTCGCTTGGTAGCAAAAACAGGGCAACTGCTACTATCAGTGGCCCTTGTAGCAAAGTTCCTACACCGAAAGTGCAATCCAGCTCCAAGAGCTTTGTGTCGAAAGCTCCCAAAGTCCCTCTGTCGTTAAAAATATCTCAGACTAAACCTGATGCAGAGGAGAGTGAGAAGCTGAACGGCAGTGAGGCAGATAGGCCTTTACCACCACAGCCCAACAGATTTGCGCCCTCGGAGTCGGAGAATTATCTCACCATCCCTGTTAAAACCTATTCTGGAGACGCCAAACCGGCTGCCTCGTCCAGCAAAGAGCCGACAGCCATCTATTCTACCGCGTCCACCAGTGTAGGATTTCAGGACCAAAGACCAGTCGCTCACTCTAACCAGGGCGATGCAAAGAGACTCAGCTTGCAGTTGGACAAAAATCCTGCCATCACGGAGACACGGTCCCCAGATTCCCCTACGGCTACCATCTACCATCACTCCCTGCCCATGACAGTGCAGGGTGCTCAACCACAGGTCTTCTGCTTCTCGCCATCAGTGCCTCCAGCGACCACACCGTCGCTCGACCCCTTCCAGCAGACTCAACGGAAGATGCTGCTGGATCCCACTACAGGGCACTACTACTTGGTGGACACCCCAGTCCACCCAGCCACAAGGAGGCTATTTGACCCTGAGACAGGGCAGTACGTGGACGTCCCGGTGCCACAGCAGTGCATAACCCCGGTGCCCATGCCTGTCTCCCCACTGGCACTAAGCCCTGGTGCCTATGGCCCCACCTACATATACTATCCAGGCTTTGTGTCCTCCTCGGCCGTGATGACCACAGGGATGGACGGAGGTGGGGACAAGTCCAGTGCCCGAGAGGCAGCACCAGGTGGGCAGCCAGGGGACGCGGCCTGCTGGGAGAGCCCCTACTATAACTCCACAGGGCGGTCCGCACAGGGGCAGCTTGTGCCGCAGTTTGTCAAGTCCAGGGTCTGTCAGGACTCCTCCGGTGGAAAGCCTGTCATCAGCATCACATCGCAGCAAGGTCCAAGAATCATAGCTCCACCTTCCTTTGATGGAACCACCATGAGTTTTGTTGTAGAGCACAGGTAAACTGCAAGAGGCTTGACATGTAAGTGGCATTCATTTCACTCTCAGCCATAACCATCTTTATCTTTAACTTCCTTTGGTTTGCACATGCTTTTATGCCAAGTGCTGAAACACGATGGTCTGTAAATGTTGAAATTTTATGCAAATTTAATAAGTCCTGAACATCATATTTGGCTAAGAGTTCACGCCTGACTTTCTTATATCGCTAATGGAGTCTTGCAATGCTTTTAAGACGCACTTTAAAATTATGCTTGGTGTTACACGACAGGTTTAAAAATAAAACATGTAACAGTCATGGATGTGGAATACAATGCTGTATATCTTTCTTAGGTTGTTTACGATGACCTTACTGCAGTTTTTCAATAGGAAAATGCTGAAGCACTGACACTATATTACTATAAATTTCCAATTCATTTAATGCTATATGATAATACGGCAAAAATTCATATGTCTTTAGGGGCATTTTCACCAGCGTGATTCGAATGAGTAGAGGAACGAAGGAAAAAAAAAAACGCAGTACGCTCCCTTGAGAGACCAAGTTCAGCCTGTTCGCTGCTTCTTCGATCTGATGGTCTGAAAAGGATCAGCTTCTTTTCAATTCCTCTCCGCATCATTCGGCCGAGACTCGGTTTGTCCGTGCGTTTAGCCGCCAGCGAAGCCCTTCCTCTCTCCACCATCTTTTTGTAATATTACAGTAGACTCCCAGAAAGGAGCGTATGTACAGTATATGTCCAGCAATGCAGAGCATGTACAGCAAGCAGCTGTGGAGCAGTTGTGTCTGTGACACGAGGGTGGCAGGTTCACGGTTCAGACGGGGGCTGCCTTTTACTATCGAGCGAGGTCTAAAGCTTCCGTTTTTCTGCCGAACATCATTTATGATGAAATAAAAGCACGGGCTCTAACTTTGCTGGATAAACACCCACACACACATTGTCTGAACCGCTTGCCCCGTTCGGGGTCACAGGGAGCCGGAGCCTAACCCAGCAACGCAGGGCGTGGGGCTGGAGGGGGAGGGGACGCACCCAGGACGGGACGCCAGTTCATCGCAAGGCACCCCAAACAGGACTTGAACCTCAGACCCACAGGAGAGCAGGACCCGGTCCAACCCACTGCGCTACTGCTCCACCCCCCCCCCGATGAACACCCTTGGTGCCACAACATATAGCTGTAATTACTTAATAAGTGCAACATGATTACTGATGGTCAGCATATTTCAGAGTGACACGCTACACATCATCCTGTACGTTGTCCGTGCACTGACACACACTTCCACATCCTGCTCAGAAGGAGAGGTCCTGTTTGCGGTGGAGATATTTGTTTATATCTGTTTATAGATAAGTGGGACCAGGGGGCAAGGTCTTCCCTGGCGGGGGCCCTGCAGGAGGGCAGGCGAGCCGCAGGAGCAGAAGGTCAGGCAATGCCAGGCATTTGTTGTGCTGATGCAGGCGGAGCCCAGCTGCCGGGGGACGTCAGGCACGGCCAGTGTCACCTTTTTATAGGACGGCTCTCTGCGGAGGGGGAGGGGCTGCGAGCCGAGGCCAGGAGCCTAGCAGGGGCGGCTTTGCTCTCCGACATAAACAAACTGCGCCGCTTACGCTCCGGTGGGGGGTGGGGGCGGGTCGAATCCCAGCGAATGCTGACAAGTGACTCCACAAACACTTTGAGTTGCCTAGGAACATTTTCCAGTTTATTTATTTTTGATGGATTTTTCCTCACCCGTGGTGTGGATGGAGGGCAGCCTGAGCTTCCGCGTCCAGCCGTTGGCAGTAAATTGCACTCCGACAGAATAGAAAGAGCGCAGGAGCACGCAACTGCTTTTATTCAACTCGCTTCCACAGTGTTTATAGATCGCGTCTGGTGTTTGAGCGTGTAGCTCATCAGTAACAGGATGAGTAACCTTGTACGTGACTAAAGATCAAATCAGTCGGCAGTCGGAGTTGAACAGGGGTTTGGAGAGAGAATGCGCTTGGGTCTTTGGTTGTTTTCAAATTATTTTAATTTTAGTGTAGATCACAGAGGCTACAGTGAAAAATCTTAAAGTAGTTTTATTCAGCGGGGGGGCGCAGTGGTGCAATGGGTTGGACCGGGTCCTGCTCTCCGGTGGGTCTGGGGTTCGAGTCCCGCTTGGGTTGCCTTGCGATGGACTGGCGTCCTGTCCTGGGTGCATCCCCTCCCCCTCCGGCCTTACGCCCTGAGTTGCCGGGTTAGGCTCCGGTTCCCCGTGACCCCATATGGGACAAGCGGTTCTGAAAATGTGTGTGTGTAGTTTTATTCATAAAAACTAGATTTCTGCATAACCTTAAACATGAATAAAGCAAAGGGCATCTGGAAGTTTTTATCCATTACTCAGAATAACAGAAAAAGCTGAAAGTGTCCAGTACCTGACAAATATCGCATATGCTTATGTCGGGATTATATCGGCAATCGGGATGAAATAGGAGGTTTTGTTTTCAGAATGTTTAAATTATTTTTGAATTAGTTTTTAATTTTAGTGTAGTGTGAAGATAATAAAAGTGATGAAATAAAAGTCATACACTGCAATGGACTGGTGTCCCATCTAGGGTGAGTCCTACCATACGCCCTATCCTGCCAGGATAGGCTCCTCAGCACCAGGACCCTACATTACATAAGTGCTTATTAATAACCAGAAGGGGTGGAAGTGTTAAAGAGAACTTTTTATGTATTATAGCTCTACCTGACAATGTCACAGAACCTAATCAATGAAGTGGGGATGTTTGTATTATGTAGCTTTTACTGATTGTGACTGTCTGAGGGATTGATTGATTCATTCATTCATTCATTCATTCATTCATTCATTAATCGAATTGGGAATAGACTTCCAGTCCCAAAAGTGTTTGTAAGTGGAGGAGTCAATGCACTCTATGACAGTGTCTGAGATGAAGTGTAAGAATAAGCAAATATTTCTGTAAAATAAACATCATATATGATCTTTTCAAACTGTTGCAGGACAAAAGGCTCAATAACAACCCCCCCCCCCCCCCAGCCCAGATGACTCACAGTTCTTTTTCTCTGTCACACAGGAGCAAACCCTGAAGCCTTTCTGCAATTCCCACACTTGCCTGGTCTTGTCATGGCCCATGACCGTAGTCATCACGGTCAGACCCCACCGCCGCCCTGCCTCCTCCCTCATCTGTTTTCACTGTTAGTCACCGCAGTGTGCGTACACCCCCAAGCTCTGCCTCGTATCCACCCTGTCATCCAGTTCCAGCATATTCTGGTTGAGTTCTGTAAAGTAAATTTACCAAGTCAGCAGATTCAACTCAGACTCAATTTCAAAACTGGACGGTTGCACATCAGTACCGCAGTCAGTTTTCCATTAGTATCGGATCGAGAGAGAAAGCCTGCACCGTGAGATGAGTATGTGTACAGCAAACATAACGCCACCCGTGGTTGTGAGGTCACACCTGTTCTATGAAATGCAGAAACCTGAAAATGCTGCGTTAAAAGTGACCAGTGCTGGGTCAGTCTGGACGGGACACACACCACTTCACACACCTACCCACCACAGTGGGTTACAAAGAATACCCTGCATCAGGGGTGATGTTCTTAACTAATTTATTGCGTGATAAAAACTAACAGAATGCTGACCCACGCTGAGCAGTACTGGGTTGCTTTTAACCCAGCATTTTCTGAAAGCAAATGTGGACACATGAATGCTCAAAACACCTTCATCTGATTAAAAGAAAAAAAAAAAAAAATTTAAATGTGTTATTTCAACCATTGAGCAATGGTTCCCCAGTTTTTATATTTAACAATTATTTTTAAAATGTGGGAGTCTTGTAGCCCTGATTTCCCTTTACTCCCTTTGTTAAAGTCAATATTCTCCAAAGCGTTTATACTTAGTCCCATATGCTGTGGAATCTGAGATGATGCTGACCAAAACATAACACATAAGGGCAGTTCATTGTTCATTCTTCCTACTCTGATGAAGGTGCTATGCAGAATCTTCAGGTGGACCCCAGCAGGTAGCCGACACAGCAGAATAAGGCTCCGGCCCCTTAGACGAAGTGCAGCCAACGCTGTAGGGTGATGCGCCGTCTAGCCAGGCTCCAGAGGGACGTGTCCTCCGGCTGCTCCGCTCCCCATCGCCGCTCTTCAGCTGAAACCCAGCATCCGGCCCGTAGCCCCCTGTCCTGTCTGAGAAAAGCCCCACCTGTTCGTGGCAGCCACAGCGAGCCCTCCCACAGTACGCAGCGCCGTACTGGACACGGCTTATACTCTCTTTGTGTTCGTGAGGACCTCTCAAGGCACGTGTGTGTTGTGTGACAAACAGAGAAGATCACGCAAAGGCGTGTGCTCTCAGTAGCTGGAGCTCCAGCCTGGTCTCGGTCACCCGTCCGGGGGCCGTTCCGGGTCGAAGCAGTTGCTTACTAGGGTACAAGTTACCCACGTAGCAGCAGGTCGGCGGAGCCAGCTGGCGGAACTGGTTAGAGGAAAGCCTCCTCTATGGGTCCCAGCCTTCATATATGACCCCTGTGTAATGGGGAAAGCTGCCTGAGAGGGTGTGTGTCCCATTGTGTGTGTTTGCCATGAATGTGCGTGTCAGGGTAAGGCTGCCCCTGTGGCTGAACACGACAGCGTGGATCCTTTTCTCATTGCGGAGTCAGGGGTCCCGCTTGGACCTGGGCTTCAGCTGACGGGGTCGGCCTGAAAGGAGCCGCGCGGCCCTTGTGGAAAACGTCCCCCTTGTCCCCCGGTCCCACCGCAGACATTTTCTGCTTGTTGAGTCCATGCGCTCCGAATAACACGAATAACACGTTTCTACGCATGCGACTGTCCCACTGAGCACTGCCTTCGGTCACTTTAAAATGAGCCAACCGTTAAAGCCGAGGTGGTGGGACAGCAAATATTACAGTGACTGAGCTATAATAAAAAATATTATAGGGGCTGAACATTCAGTATGTGTGAGACCTGTAACCAGAGTGTTGCTACTTCAAGTCCTTGGGAGGCCCTGCTGTGGAAACCCTGAGCAAGGTACTTTACATGGATTGCTCCACTAACACATCCAGATTTATAAATGGTAAACGTGTAGGTAATTTTTGGGACAAAGCCAACAAAATGATGAATTATAACAGTGTTGTACGTAAGATAAATAAGACAAACATTTATAAAACGCTCCATTCCGTTCATCTCGCAAACACTGAAAGCATTCCCAGAGTATGTCAGGTGTCCACTTTGAGCTATACTTTGATTATTACTTTGGAAGGTGACCTACCTCATCTTTACACTCTTAAATAAGCTGTGTCAGCAGTACGCACTTTCCAATCGGCTGCTGCGCTTGCAGCGTTGCTCAGTGCGATCACGCGTGTTTGGCGTACGCATACTCCGAGCCGTGCTCCGGCCTGAACTTGAAGCTCGACATTTCCTGCCGTACGCGTGTCCCCGGTACGAGGAAGAAAAAATATTGACGGCAATAAGCAGAAGAGATTTTCCGGTCGTGCGCGAGAGACGCAGTGTGTATGACGGAGCGTGTTTAGTGTAAAACTACTTCAGCAAAATGTGGCTCAATGTGAAATACAGGAAAGCTGACTGAAACTGTGTATCCCCTGCTCTGTACCATGCTTTTACCACATAGCCCTACAGCATTGCTGAGCCACGCTATCTATATGCTTGTTCTCCGGAGAAGCGGTGCTTCCTGCCTCTCCGAAACACTTACAGTAGTTCCCACGTTTGAGTACCTATAGGTTGCTGTTTTTCTTCTTTTTTTTTATTTTATTACACTAATCAAAACATTACTCACAGGTATTTGGAGCTGCTGGTCAGTCTATGTACCTGAAAGTCTGTGGAAGTACATTTTGTTTAAATTATCAGTGACATCGTGTATCTTTGTAAACGGAAAGGTGCCTTTTGTCAGTGAATTCCTATGCACAACATGTGAGTTTGCACACCAGCATTACCTGTTAACTGTTGCACTTGAAAAATCTCAAGCTGACGTTTTTGGCTATATTTATCAGGGCCTGTTTTTAACTTCAGGGTCAAAAGAGGAGCCGGGAAGGGATGCAAACCTGGGTACTGTTGATGAAAACACATATCCTTGCTTGAAAATGAACCCAAGTCCCATTCGCGTCCGTTTTAATATTTATTTCAGTACGGGAGAAATAATATGCTGTTTCCACGCGCTCAGTGTTGTTTGTTAATATTTTTATACATATCTGATTTCATGAATCCTGAGGTAAGAAATCAAATACTTGATAAAATGTGGCCTATGCGCTCACTGTGCGTTGCAAAGGGTTTGGCTGAAAATCCGAGCACGGAAAAGATTGTTCTCGGGCACTATGGCTGTGAAAGCAGATTGGTTCAATTTTGTTGACTGAAAGGTGTATGTGAATCTCAATGATCTTCTGTAAGCCTGTCTACTCTTTGAATTTGCATATTTTCAGTGGATAGGTCAAATTATAATCCAGAACCTGGAATTCAATTGAAAATTCTGATCCAGCAGAAAAGCAAAAACTACATTTTAATGGAGGACATGGTATGTAAAGACCAACAGTGAAATCAATATTTCCTGCCCATAATTCACCACATATGTTCTTTAAAAAGGCTCTAGTACTTTCCTTTGAAAGTCAAAAGCACTGATATTACAAAAAGGTCTGTAGTATGTGCTGCTAATCAGTTAACCCTGAATCACATTTCTTCACACTCATACCATTTCCCGAATTTACTCTGTTGTATTCATCAGGTCCTTTGGTCGTAAGGATCTTTATCAAAAGCCTGAAAACCTCACACTGGGCTTGACTTTATGCTGGAAATGAGAGGAAATGGTTAAAATTGGCAATAAAGATTGGGCTTCTCTTTTTCCATCTTTTAAACTAATTTAATTAACGAGGGTCTTCTGAGTTTTCAGACCTTCATACGGTAATCAGCGTATGGTGGATAAGGACCCTTAATGACAGAGGAATTGCTGTATTTTATAATCTACCCCCAACCCCTACCCCAGTACAAACCACTCATGAAGAAGCTGATAAATATGTTCTTTGGGGACCTTTAGGGGCAGGGGGACCCCCAGGGGTAACAAGGCCCAATGTAAATGCTTGCTCTGGAAGATGGTCTGGAGAGAGACCAGGCGGGATAGCTGGACATGTATGTTGAACGTGTATCGTGGACTGTTTCTGAGCGAGTCCTGTTGGACCACTGGAATGTGTAGAGAAGGTAAGCTGAAAGTTTGCGAAGAACGTGAATGAAGGCACTTTGGAGAAGGATGGATCAGCGTGGGGGTGGAGGGCTCTCACTCTGCCCTCCCACCTCGAGGACGTCACTGTCGCACCGCACAACGGACGTGAACTCTTATTTGAACAGAGACTAGAGAGACGTCAATGGATGGTGGACTCAAACGGATCTGAGTGGCGTTTTACAGAAGAAATGTATGTGAAGTCGGCATGATACTGTGACGTACTTATGTGGATTTTGCAAGCAGATATACATTGAGATGTTGCCCAATGAAAACGATGCTCTTTTCCAACACGTGTGTGCGTTGTCATTGCCATGAATCCTGCTCTGTGTAACATTGCTGCTTTTAATTGGCCCACCAGCTGTTTACTATTCTGCCCTACAAACAGGCAAAACTGAAACAAGAACATATTGCTATTGCAAAAACACCAGTGTTCAACTTGGGGTTTTCTGATTTTGGATATTTGCTCAAAAAAGAGGTAACTGGGATTAAAGATTTAAACCATAAGACAGCTCATCTCTGTAACTCAATATCAATATTTTTCACATCATTTATATAAATGTAAATAATGTCAAAAAGATTGGAAGAATATTGGAGATGACTGTTTATATCTCCAATATATATTTTTTAATCATGTGGCCAAAGCTTCTTTGGTAATGTATTTAATGTGCTTGGTTTTTATGAGCACACAAGGTGGGCTGCAAAGAAGGCTAATATGTACATTGACATCACTGTTTGGTTCATACACAGCAGACATGTGAAAGCTGATAACTGCACCATATTGAAAGGCTGGTTTCCTTATGGCCTATGAAACCTTAATCGCTTACAGCCTTAGCTTAGCATGTCAGTTTATTGGTTTGTTTATGCGGTTGCTGTGGAAACAGGATGAGTGGCAGGTACTTCCTTGCACCCAGCTGTTGTCCCTGTGCTCAGGAAGAATCTCCATTAATTCTCAGTAGTTGTGTTCAGACAACAAGTGGGGGGTGTTAGTAGGGTCTCTGATGTCATAAGCACCAGAAAAGCACTTTATTATAGCATAATAAGAGCACAAAAGTTACATGCAGCCCGATGGGGGGGTTCATCCAACCTGACCAGACTATGTTTGCTTTGCTCTAATCAGTATGTTTCTATGTATACATTTGTTGAGGGGCACTCATTGTAAAGCATTTGTGGTTCTCCCTCGTCCTACCAGCCAGCAAGATACGTGTCTTTCCGTTGCAGCACCCGTCAAAGACTTAGTACATTAAACACATAATTACTTTGATTTACTGACAGTCTACAGTGCTTCAAACCTCACATGTAACAATTACACCTCAGTGTCACTATGCTTATAAAACTAGAGTTAGCAGATATTTGTGCATAACTCGTGAAAATGATTCAGTGCATTTAATGAGACAGAGCCTGAAAAGGCTCATGAGCACCACTCTAATGGTGCACTGGAATCTGGGTAACCACACATTTGTACCACACTTTCCATCCTTCAGTATCAACATTATATTTAGCCTCTACCCCCCCGCAGCCCTCTCTCAGAAACGTTTGAAAGCCGAGAGGTACTTGAGATCCTACACTCCTAATTAGTCACATAGGGGAGTGCACTAGCGTCAGTGTCATCTGTGTTCCTGGGCGTTTATTAGGGCGCCAATTCCTCCACAGGATCAGGTATCCCCAGATGACCCCACATAGCACACCGCCATTATCTCATCCATACCTAGACCACTCTGGCTACCATGACAACTCAACATTGGACATGCGCTACCTCCCTGGATCCCAGCATTGGGGAGAACTGATGCCACAGACTCCTACACAGGAAGCTTCAAGAAGCCCACACCACTTGCAAGTTCTCCCACAAGGGTCAAGGACAGCAGGGGCTGTTGCTCTGGCGATGCAGTATGGAAATGGTGTAACCTAAGAAAGCCAAAGCCCCCAGACCCCAGAACAAACTGTCCGGTGATCAGTGAGAGCAAATGTGCCTTATGCAAGTCCTGGTACCTGTGTCACACACAACCATCATCATTTGCATTTCAACAGAGTCCAAAGACTAGAGAGGCATGATTTCCACATGTCCTTTTATCAGGGAAGGAAGGTAAGGATAAAAAATGAACAGCACTGTTCACAACTGATCCATGGAAACTAGAAAGCAGTTTGCTTTCCTTAGAAAAATCACTTAGTAGCTGTAGCACTGAAATTTTAACGACCAATAAGGAACCAGGAAGACTGCGGAGAAATGAGCCCCTACACCTCTCGTCCCAAAGTCAGACCCGAGTCCAGGAGACCTCATGCACCAATCCTTCACACTGAGGCACTCTGCCTCTTTAACCTTACCCTCCATAGCCAACAATTCTATTTAAGAAGCATCTTTAAGTATTTATTTTATTAAGAATCTTCCTGAGCATTTGAGTAAACAGGTACACTGTTAGGTAGCACTGGAGAAAGCTCTTCATGCTCACTATTTAAATATACACATACGTCAGTATCATTTAGTTACAATGTAGAGTGTATGTGAATCAAATAACCAAATACACCGATACAAAAACCAGTTCAAATAATATATTCGTAGAAAATTCTAAAAGGCACCAATTGTTCCTAAAACCAATAACATGTATAGAAGTATGTAAACATTGCATGTGTCGTTACGAACTTGACTTTCCTTGGCCATGTGGTTTCACATTCCCCTTTGGTGTGACAAATTTATTCTTGAACATTTTTCTGTATAATAAATAGAACCAAGGCTCACAGCGGAGGGGCAGGGAGAGTAGGGGGGCACTCTGACCATCCCACATGTTGGCTCAGATGATGGATTCCATGACGATTCAGCGCCTCCCCCCCGAGAGCTCTCACACTCCCAGTATGTCCTGGAGATGGGGAGTTCTACCAGCTCCCTTCAAACACCTTTTTGCACATGTTGGAATTCTCCTGGTGCAGAGGGAACTCGGACCCAGACACAAGCTCTCTCCTGCCCTTGCGGGATATAAAACTCTTCCCAGAAGGCAAACCCTCGTATTTCGTTAGTAACTCCCTGTGGGGGAGTGGGAGAAAATTGATAAGCTTACAGGGGACATTGTGATCCTTTGTCAATGCCAAGAATAAAGGATTTTCTGATAACACTGCAGCCAACACACTTCACATCGGATAACCCTGGTAACACAAAATATGTACATGGCTTGAGGTGCCTCTGTAACACTTATGAAAAGGGTTCTAAAAGCCCTGGGGCACTGGTAAACAAAAAAATCCCATTCTGTATTTCCTGAAGGGAAGAGATTTAGTGCTGTAAACGAACCCACCTGAAGGGGAAGGTGGCCTTGTCCATCTGCATGCACACCAGGAACGGGTACTCAGAGAACTGGACCGTGGTAATGAAGTCCAGGGAGGCCTCCGTCTCAAAACTGACCTCCACCCCAGCACGTGCAAAGTCCATGTCTACGGTCACATTCCCATTTACAACCAAGGCACCTCTAGGGAGCGACAGCAAGAGGGAGGGGGGAAAGAAAAGAAAAGAAAAAAAAAAGTCCTCACCATGGACACAGTACAAGTCAAAAGTGTAAGTACACCTGTGCAGCCTGGACAATAATTTTATGAGAGGAAATGGAAAGAAGAGACAAAGCAATCGTCAAGTGTCGTACATCTCTGGGAACTGCTGCAGAAGAGATGGGAAAACATAAATTTGGACAGGAAATGAGATAAAAGTCTGTTGTAGAAACTAGTGGTATTGTATATCAGTGATAGACACCTGCTGCTTCAGAGAAACTGTGGAACCTCCACTATCGTCAACAGTGCACTGACATCAGATCCATCACTTGAGACACAGTAGAAGTGAAACACAGTTAGCCTTGAGTCAGCTCACCTCACATAATCTGTGCCTTCATATTTTTCCAACAGACAAAAGTATACAGTCATTAAGCACTTATAGTTCAGACTGCACAGCACCCACAGGCCCTGGTACTCCACCAACTGTGCCACCTGTATTTGTTATGCTCCTATAGGTAGTGCCATGGCCAAACATCAGAAGGTACAGGGGCTGCAATCCCTCCCTCACATGGCCCTGTCACTTCCTCATACCCAAACAGACCTATGACAAACACTGCCCAAAAGATGGGCCCAAAAAAATTAATAGGTACCACATGTCAGCAAATGCTAGTCCAGCCCTCTCACATCTGACACATATTCAAAACCATCAGTGCAGCCACCATAATTTTGTTGGTTGTACCCGATTGTGTGACAAATCTATGAACTTTAATCTTTGCTCCAGAACAAGGAGATTCAGTATTGATTTTTTGCAATGAATGACGTGTGTGAAGAGAGACGAGTCACATCCTGACATCACCTCCACAAACTGGACTATAAGAATGAGAGCAAGGAGACACACTTGGTCTTAACTCACTGGTTTTTTTTTCCTTTTTTTTTTTTTTTTTACTATGAGCTGTATTTTGCTTTGGAGAAAAGCATCTCCCGAATTCATCAACTGATACAGAGAATAAATAACAGTGAACTCAACTCAAAGATACGATGGGAAGAAACTTCAACACATACTCCAAAAGTATTCATTTTCAGTGCTGGAATGACTGATTTCGGTTCAGTTTCTTCTACTTTTGTAGAGCGTAAGGATATATGAAGCACATAACTGCCTAGTCAATGGGTGAGGTACTTCCAGGTCAAATTGCTGCCTTGGCCCAGAGACCTGCTGTGTTCCGTGAAACGAATTCCGCGTTACGCTGCTGCTCAATGCGACAGCACTCTGAGTGTGTGCCAGTCAGCTAATGCTCTAATCCTGGGTGTGAATCCTTTACACGCCACACGCTTGTCCTGCCCTTCACCCAGGACACAAATAGGACGTGACCTTCCCATCCAGCCCCTCCCAGGAACCCTCAACCACCAGGACCCTCCTAAAAGCTCGCATCGGCAACCAGGGGCAAATGTCCCCCACAGTCCTTATCCCAGTAACTGGGAGAGCATGAGGCTGCCTCTGGTACCTGTTGTTAACGCTCGTTTTGGACTCCCGGTACCACAGGCTGAATTCCATACCACCTGAAATGTCGATGGCAAGACCTCCCTGGAACTCGATGCTGGCTTTCAGCCCGGATTGTAACTGGATGACCTGGGGATGAAAAGGGGGCAGAGGGGGAGGAAAAAAATGGAATTCAAAGTCCAGTCCAAATACGCAGTGATTGTGTTCAGTGGCAGTCTGTGTAAAAATTCAGTTATTGCTGAGGGTCCCCATCATCTTGTATACAAAAGGGGCCAAGAGTGGGCTGCATATATAACTGATATGATAATTAATAAATTAAAAAACTGAACCTGCTCCAGTGTAAGCTACAGAAAAGATTCAGTGTGAACTCTTGGGAGGCCCTTAGCAGAAAGTACACAGCAAGTGGAAGCCTTAATCAGAATCGGAGATTTGTGGTGAAGTCAAGGTGATAACTTCAGTAATCAAACACTCACCTCTGAGTGGTCCGCCAGGAGGATGAGACCCTTGACCACACTGATGGGGTCACCAGAGAGGGAAAACATCTTAGACATGAGGTCACTGTAGCCCTTGAAGAAGGTCACGGGACGCAGCTGCACATCAAAGAGCAAGGCCGACATGCCAGCGAAGGATTCAAGGTCCTCCTCGCCTTCATCTGATGTGGCTGCTATCAGAGACTCCAGGCCCTGTGCCTCGATGACCACCTGAGCCGTGAGAATTCAGCTTGATTACGATCACTATTGCTACCATCACAGTGCATGGTGCTTCTTCAGTCCATGATGTCATGACTTACCTGAAGGCCATGAAGGTGTGCACCATTGCTGAGGGCAAAGATGTTCATGTTGCTTCTCCGGAGAACCCCAGAGCCTGAGTACAAAATGTCAAGGCTGTAGGTAGATGTTACATCCATCCCACCTGAAGAAAAGAGGGAGAAAAAAAAAACCACACACACAACATCATTCAATCACCACATAGATATAAACTTGGTTTGTTCACTCTGACATACCGCACAAGCACAAAAAAAAAAACCACACTACTCTGACAAAACTCACGTGCAATATAGCCTGAAAATGCAGATGATGAGCCAAGCTTGGCAAAGCGATCGTAGTTATGCACAATCGTGTCCTTCATGACCCTCCTGATCATTTTGCTTAAAAAATGAGAGCAGAAAACCTTGTGAGCTTCTTTGCACTTTGTACAAGCTGGGCATAATGATTTACCTGGGATTTCTGCTGGCCTCCATTTCCCATCACCTACCTAGCAGGCATCTCAAAGTTCAGGATATCCTGGACCTTGGAAAGCATGTACTTGTTCATCTCATGGGGCAGGTGTCCAATGGACAGCAGCAGGTTTTTCACCTCCATGTAGGAAGGGTTGCTGCTAAAAATTACATCAGCAGCAGCAACCCTCACATTCTTCTCAAAGACCCGCTTGTTCTGGTGGTAGACCCGGTTCAGCATACATTTCACCTGGACCAAGCAGAAATTGCCCCTTTACTTCAGTTCAGCCACTTTCATTTTCACCAGCCAGGTCTACTGCTCCAGTTGTCAAATACTATTTGGCAGGTGTAAAAATGCTACATGGCTGAAGAGCACTAATCGAAATTAGCCATGTTACTCATTTAACATTTTTTATTCTAAAGACTTTCATAGTTCACAACATATTTGTGCACTGCTTTATTGTTTGACAAGTTTTTATACAAAAGTTTGTCTACCTCTTCATTTATGTGAGCGCTGTCATATCTCTGCAAGGCAGTGATGGAGATGATGCTGTAGGCCCCAACCTCTGACTCGCAGTACCTGGTGAGCAGGGGAATGGCCTCTGGAATCAGGGCATTTTTCAGTGCCAGCAGGTACATCTGCACCTCTGACTCCTCTTTTGTTCTATCAGGACCCTCCAAGATGAGCTTCTTCACCTCGACCACAGTCTAGGGGCAGGGTTGTGGTTAGCGGAGTATACAGTACCTCACAGGCAATAATATGCAAGGAACTCCTCACAATACAGCTGGTAGTCTAGTGATTAGAACTGCTGCCTTTGAACTCAAAGGTCACAGGTTCAAACCTTGCAACACTCCAGTAAATATTACCCTCTTGTATACATCAGTAAATAATTGTAGGTAGCATAAAATAGTAACTTGCTTTGGAGAAAAGCATCAGTTAAATGAATAAATGTAAATACACAGTAATGCGCATTACTCTGATCTTTCTTTGCTTCAGTATTATGGTGTTCCAACTTCAGTTCTTGCCTATAACAAACTTAACGTGAATCTCAAAAGGGAACTTTGCTCTGAAGTTGACAGAAATTCATGGCTATGCAGCAGAAAGGGGTGATATGACAGTAACCTCCAGATAGTACATATTGAACAGGGTGAGGAGACAAAAATGGAAGCAAACTCACAGGCAGTTCGCACCCTCCCTTCTGACAGAGTTTTCGCACAAGTGCCCCCATGATGATCATCACAGACTCTCTGATGTCATTGTTGGCGATCTTTCCCTTCCACACACCCTGGTAAAATATGGGTGGAGTCTATGGTTACTTACAGCGCATGCAGGATCTGGAGCAGGGCTCAGAAAAAATTAAATATTTTTAAAACTAAGTTGCGCATGTGATTCTGAGAAAAGGCAGTAGGAAGCACCACTGCTCACCAAAAGGGCTTCAAGCATCTTCTCGTTGGGGTGGGAGGCTAAGCCAGAGGCATAAAGGAACCTCTCCTGCAGGATCAGATCCTGTGCCTTAGAGAAATCCAGGAACTGTAGAATGGCTTCAAGCGACGCAGGTGTTTGAGCAGACGTGACGGCATCCACCAACTGAGGCCTGCCCAGGAGCACCACAGGGAGAAGGAGGAGCAGGACTTAGAGGCCTACAATCAGTACTCTTTCTCCTTGAACAGATAAGCATTCATGTGAAACAATTATTTTAGTAATTGACTCAAATCAGCCTCTTTCAGTGTTCAATAGGCCAGAAAGCCTGAACAAGCTGCAGCGCATCAGGACCAGAACAGCTGACTCTTGCTCCAGAATGATCTTTAGGGTAATACTGTGTCTTCCCTTGTACAGAACGCTACATCAAACCTCAAAACCAACTATCTAGAGAACAAAATAGAGATGAATGAGAAAGAGGCTTGGGTGCGATTTAGGCATACAGGGCTGTTTTGCTGCAGTTCATCAGAACTTTGAGGATCTCCTCCTTGGTGGCCCTCCTCAAGCTCTGCACAAGACTCAGGAAGTTGCGGGGAACAGTGGCCTTGGACAACCTCTCTGGCTCCAGGTCTTTGCCAATGGCCTGCCAGTGCTGCCAGAGCTGAGAGAAGCAGAAGAACAGGAGATGGAGGAAGCAATCACGGAATGGGCTGGTCATTCATCCACATTATTACAGATATTCAAAAAATTTTAAATGATGTGCAACAATAAAGCCTGCCAGATTTGTTCAGAGTGAAACTGTAATAAGGAAGAATAACCCTTTTATTGATTCATAACTGTATTGCATAGCGATTCACAGACACTTACAGATGGACAGCCCCTGCATTGAGATCTGGCCTTTGAGGGAGACAAAGCAATGGTGACAAACTTGGGATCCAATGACTTGATGACACCAGCAACATCTTTTCCAGCAGTTTCCTGAGGCCCGGCCTGTTTCTTTACCAGTACCAGCGCTTGTCTGCAAATGAAAGACCCCAGAAATTAATGCTGCATCGGAAACTTCTCTAGTACTAACTCTTGCTGTAACAGAACATACTTCTGATCAGTTTACTTAAGAAAAATGTAGAAAAGCTATGACCTGCTACCACTGTAATCCTAAAGGCTTACTAGAGGCTCATGCAGTAATCTCTAGTTCAGCAAGGGTTTAAAGACTCAGAGGAGCCCCCTAGTGGCCCCAAGACTGACAGTGGAAATGAAATAAGTGAGTTTAAAGTGCCAGTTTTATATCTAAACAGAACAAAGTCTCATAATGCAGATCATTTATATTCAAAACTGAATACAGAAAAGAAATGTCTAAATGTAAAGAAACAAAAGACAATGCATTTATTAAGCACACACATATTTAAAAATGATGAAAAAATGGGATCATCTAATTTTTCCTTTGGGCTTCATTCTTTGACGTACCGGGACACAACTTTAGTAGCGGTTCTGTGGCGGGCGTTGACAGACGTGACGTGTGTCTCCTCAGACACAACTGACTTGATGAAACCCTCCTGCAGAGTGAACTCTGTGACGGAGGAAGACTTGGTCTTCACACCCAACACCTATAGGGGGAGACACAGGGCAGACAGAGCTTTACCCCCATGGTTGCACACTTGCACTGCTAACATGATTTTTTTGTTGAATTTATGTCAACATCTAGCACAAGTACAACACACATGGAATCACAGCCATCTGAATGGTAGATATCTCCTTGTCCCGGTTTCTTTAAAATATTGAGCATTTCTAGCATCACACAGCTAATTTATGAATTCAGATTAACTTTCAGAAAAGTGAAAAATTTCAAAGGAAAATAATAAAGATTAACTGTATCTTTCTCTTATTACCAATGATATTATGCTCAGAGCTTGACAGTTCTAAGCTCTCCACCTGCAGGTAGTGTAATGGTTACAGCTGCGGTTTGAATGACTCTTCTGTTGTACAATCCTCGACAAAGACACTGACCCCAAATTGTTCCAATAAAAAAAATTACCTAGCTATATCAATGGGAAAATAATTGTAAGAAGCTTATTATACAAACCTAAGATTGTAAGTTCCTTGTGATAAGGTTGCAAGATAAAATACTAATAACAAAAACAAATAATAATGTTAAATGTAGAAAGCACTAAGACAACCTTCAGTCTGGTGATGTCACCGACCTGGTTGTGCGTGGTGAAGCCTGTCTCCACTGTCTTGCAACTGTCCAGCATCTTGATTCGAGTGATACGGTCCTTTTCAGCTTTATACTCCACAGGGCACTTCCCGGACACATCCACCTTTTTGATGACAAAAGCAAAAAGTTCTTACCAAAAGTAAAAAAAAAAAAAAAAGAGAACCAGAACAAAGCTTCTTGAAAACTACTATAAAATCAAATACACCATAAAGTATATACTTTATACATTCATATTCAAACCAGTTTGTTTTTTTTGCTATTGTATTTGTTCTTTGTTGGCCTATGCTGTATGTAAACCTGAGAAATACAGCAAAGTGTATTCCTACAGAACTCAGAGAGTAGTGCAAGACAAAATAAATAAACCTTTACAAACTCATCTTGGCAGCTGGTACAGTGATTTGGTGATTACCTCTTCCACCTTCCCAGAGGTAAGCTGCAGCTGGAGCAGGCTGGCCACACCCCTCTTTATATTTCTAATAACAGCAGGTTCATTCTGATAGGAGTACAAGCCCTTCACCTACAACAGAAGAAACAACAGCAGCTGTAAATTCCACATGAGCACAAAGACGAAAGCTTAAGTGGAGAGTCACATGTGTATCCATCACTTTGTGGTAGCACTGAAAAACTCACCTTTTACATCCTAGAAATTTAAAATACATTTAAATGCATTTCTTGTGCACCTTGTCATTCGGTTGAACCTATTTTATCTCTATTTGGAAATGTCACACAGGTGCTATATCAAGAAACACTCTCCAGTCACATTTCAGACAAACGTGTTCCTGGTTGGAAATGAAAGGACAACAGGTCCATATCGTCATCAGGAAAGTGTGTGGGCTGCCCTTCGACCCGCAGAGCATGCCACGTGCCCTCGCCCACCCATGCAACAGCAATGACTGATAAAGGCTGAATCTCAGTGAATGCTTCACACACTTGACTTCCCAGCAGCCTAACCTTTGCACACATGTGCCAGATTATCAGGAATTCACCCCAGTCAAAAAAGGATCAGGTCCATCTGGACATGACTGCTACTTAATTACTTTAACGAGAGAGCTTACTGGAAGCCCTTTCTTGTGCACACTATTAAGTATGTACAAACTGTTTGTAATGCACACTTTATGAGACTTAAGTTTACAATTTATACTACAGATTTTATACTGTAATTGTATTACAGTATATTGGTATCAGTCCGGTCATGCAAGAATGAAATGTACCGACCACAGTTTTGAGAGGGTCAGGTTCATTTTTGACCAGCAGCACCCATTACTATATTTGCAGGGGTGTTTCACCAGTATGCATCACAAAAAATAAACCACACCTGCACCGCTTTCTCTTACCTTCCCAAGTTTCAGGTGAACCAAAAAAGGAGCCTGCAGCATTGCCAGATTGCTCTTTCCCAGAATGCGCTGAGATGTAGAGCCGGAGAAGATATTTGCCTTGTCTGGCCGTGGTGTAACGCCCTCTATCTTCACATCTCTAATCTGCAGAGAGGTGCACACACAGGTAGCTCAGTCACAGGGGCTGGACCTCAACTCATCGAAGGGCTAAAGGACTTAGGTTTTGTACGCACTGAAATCCAGATGTTTCTTATCACAGTACCTGTTAGGGGTACATTAATTTTTAAAACTGCTCTAAGATGGCAATTGCAGGAAAAAATCTTGGTAGTTGGCATACAAAAAAAAAAAAAAACTATTATTCATACCAAACCTGGAAAACAGTCATTTTAGGACATGCACACATTCCATATTCAACAGGATCCAACCTACCAACACCTACCAGAGTTCAAAGGAAAGCAAGTCTTGCCGTGGGCGGGACCCAATCAAACACTTCTTTCAACACTATCACAGTAGGTTTCCTTTCCCCCCCCCATCGCTGACAGAAGAAATGGACTGAGGGCCCACATTTAACTGAGGCCCACATACCATCAGTTTGAGAAGCTGATCATCTTTACTGCTTGGGTTTCTCCACACTAAGTTGATGTCAACACTGGATGAAATCCTATAGCCGGCGCTGCCCTCAGCCGACCCCCTGGCCCTGTCTAGCAGCACTTCAGTGGAGTAGCTGAATTTGTACAGCTGTCCATTGCTGAGCCTCGGCCCCCGGACCCCACCTGAAACAACACAGAAGAGTGATTTCTGGGAAAACAAAGATGTACATAGAACAACACGCCAGTTGACAGTTTTCTCTCTCCATGCAATGAGTCCACTTCAGACACACACCTCCATCCTCATAGATCCCTTAAAACCTGTAACAGCTATGGTGACTTTTAACACTCTTCATACCTCCTAAAGCATAAATCACAGGAAGATTTTGCCTGAACTGTATTCAGTCAGTTTTTAATGAATGTTTACATCACAAGACCAGCATGTGGAGAGATGTCTTTACAACTCATTTGGATACTACCAAACTTGGGCTTTACCCCATTACGTAAAATAATCAAGAATTTCATAGGTCATCTTGACATCCTTACAGATCAACTACATTAAGTGCAGCACACTACAGTCACCGTGACAACCCAAAACAAATGGAGAATAGGCGATAATTGAAAGACAGCCGAAAAAAAATTAAACTTGTACTACTGTTCTCCCTTCTCATTTCCAAACAAATCATTCTCAAATAATTTTTAAAAAATAAATAAAAATGAAGAATGTGAAGCTCAGAATAAATTAACCCAATATGAAGTTTTCCAACATGAGGGTGATAATAATTATACAACAGATGAGAACGACTGTCCTGTTACTAGAGTGACCCAGTTTAATTGCAGGTCACAGGGTATGACACCCTGACATCTACATTTTATCTTGAAGTCCAGGTACAACTCATCAGGGGATGACTCACTGAACAGGGCAACCAGACTGACGTGTCAGTCAGTATTTGGTTGCATCATCAAATCATGTCAGGGAAAGTAAAATGGATGTGGTTTCTGGTACAGAACCTGCACAATTCCCTGATCTGGCATACTGTGGACACTGAAGTTATAAACAGGGTATATACAATATGGAAAAAGTAGTTTTGTGCAGATTACATAACCATTCCTCATCCAGTGATTCCTGATCATAGCAGAATATGATTTTTATTTATTGATTCAGCCAATAATACCTTTGACCGTGGTGGCGTCCAATGTTAGGTTTGGACAAAGGAGAAGTGTTCAGAAGACCATCAAAAAATGGCAATGACATGTAGAGTGAAACACTGAATATTTTAATGCAGTCACATTTTAAGTTGTTTTCTAGTTTCAGATCAAGAACAAATAATATAAACTTAGAAAAAAGTAGCAGATTAAAGGTAGATCCAATGGCATGCTGAATTAATACTCAATAGAAGGCCTCAGAATGCCAAGCTGTCCACTGCACACTTTTATTCTGTGGTTAAAGTTCAGAAATACACATTAATGTATATAAAGCTGCAATCAATTAAATTAAAAGCTTTTCAGACAGATGCATGACATTGCTTCTATGTACTTGCAAAATACAGACAATTCGATGACATTTAAGCCTTGGGTACGTTTTATGTAAAACAATAGGAAAAACACATGAAACCAGTAGGTACATCATGAGATATCAAAACTTTAAAAGCACTCACCTTCCACAGAGGCAAAAAAACAAGATGAAGTAACGCAGAGAAAAATGACAGTTAATGTGATCATCATCATCATGTACAATTATGAAGGGCGCGTTTGTAACCGACTCCTTCTGGCTCCGCACAGACACGCGATCGGAACGCACTCGGCCCGCGTTTATCAGCGCGCGGCGCACATTCCAAACTCCACGCTCGAGTACCAAAGTCCGCGCGCTCCGTCAATGATCAACCCGCGCGGACACCTCGCCGTGCGTCGCGAGCGCATCGCGCGCTGTGTGGTCGCCTCTCGGGTGACCGGCTCAACTGTGTTATCTTAATGAATGGACGAAAGACATGGACTCTCGGCTTTTCAAGTTAAAAATTAAATAACGTTGACGTGTTTTAATAATGTTTGGGTGCCCTGTTTCAGGAGACAACAAATTGAAATTAAGTTGTCTGCATTTTGGTGTGTTGCAGAGCAAGAAACTCCCTGAAAAACCGGAGTGACACAAAACGTAGGGAAAACGAAGAGTACAGACTCAAACACCGTTAACAAAAACGGCGTAGAACCCCACCCCAGTAAACCCTGCCGTTGTTCCTTATTATATACACTTCCATATCCTACGGCTGCTCTTTTAACAGACAGAGTCGGCATTGTGTCAGTTTCTCCGTCCCATTTAGAGCTCAGGACATTTTATAGGAACACCCCTATCAACACGTTTCTCCTTTCATTTTACTTCGATTCCAACTTAGATTTAGTGTTAACACATCATCATGTACAGTACATGATACATGATATGGCACACATATTATCTATGACACATTTAAATTATCTTCAGGTTTTTGAATAATTGTCTATTAAAAATGCCAGATCATTTTTACTAAATGTTAACAAAACAATATATTAAATTTCTCTGCCTACATTAAAAAGTTTATCGAAAAATTTAGTGGCAATTTTGCACATATCAAACACATCAGCACAACGTAATGGTTACAAAGTCCGTCGGCCAATGACTTCCAGTGAATGAGCGGCGCGGTTTGATTACGTCACAATGGTTCCATTCACAGTTATAGTTTATAAAGAGTCCATTTGAATCATTTCATGGACTGAGTGAAGGGTTTGTGTTCTAAAACCTAAGAGGAGCAGGCTAGGTCTTTGTGATTGAATCAGCTAATGTCTTTTTTTTTTTTGATCCTCAGTGGGTTTTCACAGAGTAGATGTGTCAGAGATAAAAAGTAATTGATTTATTCAGTCATGTCAGAGAAACCCTTTGTGTTCTGATAGTGTGTTTTAGGGGTGAAGTTCAGACTGGGTTTTATTTTTTTATTTTTTTAAATATCATGTGGACACCATTATGTTATGTGTATTGTATTTTGTTCCCCAGTATTTAAACCAGCTAGGTCAACTGAAAATGTGTGCCAGGACAGCGAATAACTCTGTACAATGTACTGCTGGTGTAGCAATCTGTTGACTTGAGGGGCTAGTAGTGAAGTGATTAGACTTGTAAGCTGAAGGTTCATGGTTCAAGCTCCTCTTTCTGCTGTAGTAGCCCTGAACAAAGCACCTCAATTACTCCATTAAAAATTTCCCACCTTTGTCAAAGCATAAATACTCAACGCGCCTACTAGATGACCATCAGTGTAAATTAAAATCCTATCTAAATTTAGTGCTTTTTGAGATGTCATGACCATTTCTAGTATAGGCACTGAACTAAATGCAAAGAATTTCATGAAAAAGAAATCAGTATAGGCCTATTGCCAAGAGGGTGTTAAGTTCACAGTGTGGGATGTTGTTGCTTGTGTATTAACATTGCGCCTACTGTTACGGCTCTATAACCTTTTTTGCAGTGTCAGGGCAATCTTGATGTCATCACAGACCACCTTGTTATTTAAATGGAACGTGACATTTTTTTAATTCTGGTTTTGAAACTGAGTCTGTTTCAGGTTTGTACTTTACCATACATTGCCTTCCCTATAAATTATATGAGTTTATTGTATATTGTGGTACAGGGTGAATGCTAAAGTATATTAAAAAAAACAAGTTATATAAAAATCACCTGAAACCAAATTTTTATTTCACACACACACACATTTTCAGAACCGCTTGTCCCTTACGGGGTCACGGGGAACCGGAGCCTACCCGGCAACACAGGGCGTAAGGCCGGAGGGGGAAGGGGACACACCCAGGACAGGACGCCAGTCCGCCGCAAGGCACCCCAAGCGGGATTTGAACCCCAGACCCACCGGAGAGCAGGACTGCGGTCCAACCCACTGCGCCACTGCACCCCCCATTTTTATTTCAGTTCTTTAATTATCTAGACCAAGTGATGATAGCAATCATACTGGGGTGCTATATCTTCTGTAATTTTCTGATTCTCTTTTTCAAAAAGAGGAGACTGTTAATAAATTATTGGTCACATGAATAATGTATCCTTATCAGTGTTCCAGTTACAAAATATTTGCAAGAAACAGCAATTAGAAAGTCAAAAATCAGAATCACACTGACCTACACATGTTTTTTTTTCATAAACACATTTTTCCAGATTAACTATCTAACATGATTACAAAGATCAGATCTAGGGAATTTTTGTCACATGCTGAATTTGTTAATTTAGCTGAATAGTAGTTTTGTTTGGTGAATTTTCTCTGGATAATGAAAGCACGATGGAACAAAGCATCTCAAAAACAAGACTGAAATTTCTGTACATTTTTATTAATTTTCCTTTTCTTTCTGTGAAACATTTTATC
This sequence comes from Scleropages formosus, assembly GCF_900964775.1. NCBI lineage: Eukaryota > Metazoa > Chordata > Actinopteri > Osteoglossiformes > Osteoglossidae > Scleropages > Scleropages formosus. The sequence goes on along the minus strand of NC_041821.1, from coordinate 10,491,223 downwards.
CAGAACTATACTGTTTACAGCAGTTGTATTTAATGAACATGGAGGGTTGTCACAGTGATAGAACTCTAGGATAAGGAAACAGTTGTACATGCATGATAAGAGGACAACTTCAGCATTATTCACACTTTGATACTTTGACCTCCTTCTTAGGACTACTCTTTACAGCTGGTGGGCTAACCTGGTATTTAAAAAACACAACCATTGGCTGTAGGAGTGGAATGAAAGATTTTAGTACCAACGTTAACCATAAGTGCTACCACTGTGAGCTGTAATCTTACCTTCAAAAAACATCTTGGGTGGATAACTGTTAATTATAGCTCTAGTATCTATAGACTGTTTCTTAAAAGCACCTGTGATAATGTAATTGCGACTTATACAATAATTTTTAGAAAGTATTGCATGTGGCAAATGGATCATGCTCATAGCAGCACATAGCTTCCCAACTTAGCTCTCAGTCAGCCCAGAAGTTCAGTGTCTCAAATTCTGCAGTTGCAAGGAGGTTAAGTGTATCTGTTTGTTTTTTGTTCATTTAAGAATTTAAACCAGAGCAGTGCACTTTACATTAATTCATGTAGCCAGTGCTTTTCTCCAAAGCAACTTACAATGTTAAGGTCACAATTATTACATGCTTATCATTTACACAGCTAGGCGATATTAGTGGAAACATTTAGAGTAAGTACTTTGCTCAAGGGTACTACAGCAGGAGGTGGGGATTAAACCTGCAACCTTTGGCTCTGGAGGCAGCAGTTCTAAGCACTACACTACCAGCTGTCTCCAGTTCCCCCCTTCATTTATCCCAACAGCGTGCTCAGTCGAATATTACTCCTTTTTCTGTCTGTTTTAAACTTGAAACATTTCATAGTAGATTGTTCATGTTTCAGCCATTTCTGTATGATTCATTTTAAATGTCCACTTGTACGATTCATTTTGAAGAGGCGCTTATACCTGGAGCGAGTAAAAACAAACGGCTCAATTCATTTCAATCCTCCCTTACAATACAATTAACTGAAATGCAATGTAGCTTTTACTGAACGCAGCAGTTCACTTTTTGACATGGTACTTCATCATGTCTCATTTCTCAGCACGTATGGCTACACTGATACATTTATAGCTATAGCTATGTTGTACATCGGTTGATCTGCAGAAAAAAAACTTGGGTGTGAAATATCACTAAAATTCCTTGTTACGATAGCGTTTACTGCACTGTAACCATCTGTTGGGAGATGTAGTATAACAACAGCTGTTGGTTAGTTAAGTATTTTTTACCGTAATGTCATGAATTTTTCTTTAATCAGTTCCCTTTGTTACCGCCCAACAGAAGGTCACTTATTTCATTGCGCAGAGGGATATGTCATCAGTTGCTGTGAGGTGGTATCCAAAATTACTGAACTACTTGATGGAACAACTAAACTTCCCAAAACCTCTTTTTTCAAAAGAAAGAACAAAGGTGGATACACACACAATAATAACAGTAGAAATATTGTGGAAAGTTATAACGCAGCTATGACTTGTTTATTTGTGAAGGCCAATCTTTACTTTCTTCCTCTTTTTTGCTGTTAAGCAGCAACATGAAAAATCTGGTGAATATTCCTTTATGGATATTAGTGAGGTGTATCAAAAAAGACATTTATAATTAACAACACACTTTCTATTTAGTTTTACATAACAAATGTAGGTTTCTGATACAAGAGGGTGAAAATAATACACAACGCTATTTATATTTATATTTATAACTATTTATCACATCATATCTCTTACTCACACTCCCTTGCATTTGTATCTAGTGACTATTTTTGTATATTGTGTACTTTATAAGAGGGGGTGCAGTGGCACAGTGGGTTGGACCACAGTCCTGCTCTCCAGTGGGTCTGGGGTTCGAGTCCCGCTTGGGGTGCCTTGCGGCGGACTGGCGTCCCGTCCTGGGTGTGTCCCCTTCCCCCTCCGGCCTTACGCCCTGTGTTGCCGGGTAGGCTCCGGTTCCCTGTGACCCCGTCTGGGACAAGCGGTTCTGAAAATGTGTGTGTGTGTGTGTGTGTGTGTGTGTGTGTGTACTTTATATTTTTTACCCTTTATTCACATATTCTATCTTCTCATCTATCTTGCCACTGTCATTGTGTCTGTGCTGTGGAAGTTTCTCTCACCAAGACAAATTCCTTGTATGTGTGAACATACTTGGCAATAAAGCTCATTCTGATTCTGATTCTGAAATAACATAAAAATATAGTACTTAAATGTTTATCTTCCCTCATCATCATCATCATTGGCATCCATCAGTCTAGAAAGACCATGGAATTGACCAAATGTTTATCTTACATTATGCATTATTCTGGGCTGGTCTCAGGGAAACTGAACTGTCTGCACAGATGAGTTGCTCAGCTGTTATGCATTTCCCCGTATACATCCTGTCTGTAATTTTTAATTTTTTTGGCTAAACAGATCTTTCACATTGCTATATGTAATGTCCTTATGTGACAGTAGAATGCACAAAATAATTCAGATATATTAAATTGCCCAGCAGATGGCAACAGTTACTTTGCATCACACCCATGCTCACCTAGTGACTGCTATAAAAAGTTATTTCATGAATATTATGATGAAACAGTTATTGTCCATGCATACAAAATGAAACCTAGAGGCAGTGTGTCTACCAAGCAAATTAAATTTATATTTGCTCCTTTACGGTTTCTAGATTGCTCTGTGTAACTCTTTTTTGGCATTTATTCTGTGGTGGGATTGAACTGATTTTATGTCACTTATTTAGTAGTTATCTTGACTTTTCGTTTTGTGTCTTCGCAGCAGCACACTGCTGCCAAGTTCAGTAAAATGGTATTCAGAACACTTGGCTAGCACTGCACTCTGCGCTGTTTCTTGATGATTTGCATTGTGCAAAGATCTTAGGCAGCACTACCTTGTGCCTCCCTTGGATTGCAGTATGTGAGTTTGGACTGGGGCAAAAAATTGCAGTGTATGTATTTCTCAAGGAGAAGCTGCATAGTTTTATCCTTGAGCAATGTGAAATGATCTCTTGCCCTGAAAAAAATAATTTGCAGAAGATGAAATATTACACAGTATGATATGGAATGCCTGATTCAGGCAGTGCATAACAGCTATGGATGCTAAATTAAAATAATAAGGCTCCGAAGACACCAATTTCAGCAGAAATGGCTGAGTCACATTCAGTTTACTGGCTTCTTCAGTTTTCAGCTATTGGTCACAATAGCAGATCAGGTGAATTGGACTGGGTGATCAGCACTGACCTTGCACATGTTTCCATGGTGCAGATTCTTTCTGAAAGTAGTTTATTCTGTGTGTAATAAAAGTGTAGTATAACTGATACATGTTACATTAATCTTGAGTCCACCTTATTTTAATGTCATTTTTGATACTGTAGTGTAGTGGTTGGAGTTGAAATAGAAACACAAACAAGATTTGAATATTAACTGTAAATGGTTTGGAGTAAGTTATGATGCTTTACCAGCAGAGATAAGCTAAAAAGGGGCTATTCTTAGGCGCTGTGGAATCCAGATCTGATTCCGAAATTGTAAGACAGCAGTACCCAGAGGGCTGTCCCCATTAGATGCCGCGCAGCCATTGTAGAACATAATCTCATTAAAGTGTAATTATTCATAGGGAGTCCACAACTCCTGCAGTATTGTTCCGTAACTGATGCTATGACTACCTGCAACACAGATTTCAGCAATTTGTGCTTGCTGTTAATACGAGCGTCTACATGCTATATTTTACATTCCAGCCAGCCGTACTACAGACTGAAAGACACAAGTTTCAGGGAATGCTTGTAAGAATTAAAACATTTGAAATAATTTAATATTGAAAATAATTTACAATTCAACTGAAATAACTGAACTGAATTAAAAATATTTGAAGCATTTCTGCCATTTCATCTAACTCTGCTCTGATTTCTGCCTTTAAAACTGAGATGTCTGTGTGGCCGATATCTCGTCAGTCTTGTCAAGCGCTAATCCTCCATTATCATAAGATTTCCTCTCCATAAGGTCACCATTATCTTGCGCAGTCTCCGTGGGAGAAGGGTTGATCACACTGACATTTGAACACTGGTCAATCTTCTCAAGCTCCACCTTGGATAGCTTCTCGACTATTCCGGCTCCGATTGCATCGCCCAGCACATTGGTCGCGGTACGGAATCGATCTCTGAAGGTACACGGAGAATAGGGGTTTATGTTTATTTTATAACCCGTGTTCACATTACAGTAATCTCCACTCGTGGCTGTGCATTGACAACACTTACATCAGCCAATCCACAGCGAAAATGAGACTGACATCATTGGCCGGCAGACCCACTGCAGTCAGGACAATCACTAAGGTGACCAAGCCTGCATTTGGAATCCCTGCCGACCCAATGCTGGCCGCTGTGGCAGCAATACTGTAACCAAAACAAACTGTGTCATGTGATACATACAGTATATCAATCAACACACAGCTTACCAGACTGATCACAGCTGAGCAACACACCCTTTCCCCTGTGTAAGTACTAGTTATCAGAGGAAATGTACATATGCTGTCGGAAGCAGCTTGTCCCGAGGGGGGTTGCAGCAAGCCAGAGCCAAGCAGCACAGGATGCGGGACTCAGGAGGGGACAAACTTAGAGCAGGACGCCAGTCTGTTGCAAGGCACCCCAAGCAGGACTCGAACCCCAGACCTACCGGAGGGGGGGACCTGGCCAATCCCACTGCACCATCACACCTCCCAGAAGCAATGTAATGTCTGGGAATACTTACTGTTCAAGGTAATAGAAATTTATCCTGCTGTAACCTACAACATGCACAGCTAGCTGCAGTGTGAGCATAGGGGCCAAAATTTAAAGCCTGTCAATTCTCAGTCATGGCTCTGATGTAATGGGATAAATTCCCTCCCTCCCTGAGAACTGTTGATTTCTTTCCAGCATGGCCCTCAGAACTCATCTCTTTTGGATCTCATTCCTACCCAAGCTCCAGAGGCCTTCAGAAGCCTTTGTCAGCCAGCCCCCCACCACATGCTATTCTTTTCTACATGAGTAGAGGTTGCTACTGGAATATGTGCACCACAGCAATGGCTGTTTCAGTGAAATACAGCTGATACACAGTGGTTAGAGCTGCAGTTTTTACATTTACTCATTTAGCTGATGCTTTTCCCCAAAGCAACTTACAATATTACAAGCTTATAATTATTTACCTATTTATACACCTGCATAGGATTACTAGAGCCCTTTAGGCTAAGTACCTTGCTCAGGGGCACTACAGCCAGAGGTAGGATTGAACCAACAATCTCTAGGTATAAAGGCAGCAGCACTAACCTCTATGCTACCAGCTCTTCAATAGCCTTTAGCTCTGAAGGTTGCTGCTTCAAATCTCATGCACTGCTGTAGTACGATGAACCTCGGTGCAGCAAGTGGTAGGGAACAAACTAGGTTTGCTTGAGACTTTCATGTCTGCAGCTATGTCTCCTCTTATGTAATGCATGAATTGTACTTTTGCTGCGATGTACGTCGCATTGGACAAAAGCGTCTGCTAAATGAATAAATGTAAGTGTAATGTAAATGTAGTACCTTCGAGCGAGTTACTTGCCCTAAATTGCTCCTAGCTGTATAAATGCATAGACAGGTGTAGGTAACTTAACACTGTAAGTCACTTTGGAGAACAGCGTCAGCCAGATGAATGAATGTAAATAAAGTGCATTTCAATAATTGCATATACCGTACATGTCTAAGCTGTCTGTTGTGGTTTGTACTTTTGTTTACTTTTTGCAACTTTGAGCAGTATGTCACTTTGGAGAAAAGCATCTGCAAATTCCATAAATCTAAATGTGTTACACCCAGTCATTAATGTAGCTTAATTCAATAGGATCCAGAATTTTTTAACATGCTTTCGTTTCTGATTCTCTGTGTAATGGAATTAGCTATAGACGTGTGCCACACAGAACACAGAGACTTACCTGACGGTGATGATCTTGCCAATGTCCAGGTCATAGTTGTTTAGCTGAGCAATAAATATGGCTGCCACTGCCTCGTAGATAGCTCCACCATCCATGTTGATGGTCGCGCCGACTGGCAGCACAAAGCGAGTGATCCTCTTGTCAAGCTTGTTGTTCTCCTCTGCACATTTGAAGGTCACGGGCAGCGTGGCTGAGCTGGAGATTAATAACCATTTGTAGAAATACTCTATAAGCTTGATACTATATGAAGTATGAAGATGTAGCTGGACTCTACCTGAACATGCAGTTGTGAAACTCAGGAAGACAACAGATTCTAAATATATTTCTGAAGTGTTGTAAGGAAAGATTACTGAGATATTCTGAAGTGTGATGTTGTAAGTTCCTGGTTTTGGAGTTAGGCCTACCAAGAATAATGGTAGTTCAGAAATCACACAATAGTGGTGTGTGATATTTCTTTTTACTTTTTTAGTCCAGTCATGATCCAGGTGTGATATCATAAAATGATTCTGCGTTAAAGTGGAAATGAAATCCCATTTTAATACTCTGTATAAACAACACGCTGTCACTTTCTATTCAAAAGCCTTTTCTAATAAGAGGCTCGTATCACTTGCAGGGAAAATCACTACAAGATAGATATTCAGAATAATTTTGTGGTACTCACAGTGAATTCCTTGCAGAATGTTCTGACTCTCTTTATGAAGAAGGGGGCCAAAACTGTGGATGAAATTCGAAGGTGCATAACAAAGACTTACCTGGAGGAGATAACAAGGGCCGTCACCAAGGCACGGGACATTCCTTGAATGAACTTATAGGGGTTTTTCCTCACAATGACCAAGTACAGCAGGGGCAGAATAATCGCAGCGTGAATGACCAGCCTAGTGATGGTAAAACAATTGGTGGTCATTTTCCAGCCAAGGGATTTTTTATCAAAACACTGAAAATTGTGTAAGACAAAAAATAAGATACAGCATAACACTTTAACTTCTAGCTGTTAACTGTCACCCCAAACAAGCATGCTAATTGTTGAACATTTAACTTTCACTAACCCACATAAAAACACCCTCATCCTCATAAGGAGTACCACCTCTTCTGCCTTAGACATGGTTTCTATAGTGAATTACGATATACTCCTATTCCCAATTGAAGCATTAACATGCCTCACCCAGTCACCACAGTCACCATGTAGAGTCCCAGTTTTCTGAAAATGTCCCAGTCTTCAACTTCCATGATTTTGGATGATATTAGGAATAGTATGCCAACAGGCATATAACTAGAAAGAAAAAAAAAATTGAGTTATTGTTATTATGGAAGTTTTATAGTCTAGAATTTGCCCTTTCCAAGTTTTGTTTACTCCTTTGTCAGTGAAAGCCCTAGTTAAGCAGTGATGAAACATCTCTGACCACCCCTGAGGTCTCCATGTACACTCACTCAAGAACTATTCAGGATTATCGTGCCAACAACCGTTCAAGAACCTCGAAAAACATCAGAGTATGACAGCTCTTACCACATGATGATCTGAACTATTTTCATGGTGGCTTCATTTAAAGCATCAAAGAACTCCACCAGAATCCGCCCTTTCTCTCCCATCTGTCCGATGATCAGTCCGAAGACCAGGCAGAAGACAATGAGGCCCAAAATATTGACCCCATCAGAGTAGGAGCCTACTACTGTGTACTCTTTGGTTATGTTCTATAGTTGCAAAAAGACATGAAATAAAACTCTTAATTTCTTCACCCTGCAAATTATTTGCTAAGTATACTGTGCATTAAATACATTAATCTGAAGAGAAAAGGACAGTACGTACTTCCTTTGAAGTATTTGTCAATCCAGCGATGAAATCAGACACCACTGTGGTATTTTCCAGTGGTTTATTGAGCTCAATCTCTTTACGCCTGGTCTTGTACTATAATTCAAATGTCAATAGATAAATGTGGGAGTCTGTGAATGTATGTAGATGTATTGCTTGTTGTAGTTAGGACTATCATTGGCCTTAATTTGTCCTTGCAAACCTTAATGTATTCATTTTATTGTAGTTGTTAAGATGAACCATTACAACATTACAATCATTGCATTTCTTACTTGTTGAAAGCAGGCCTGGACCAGATTATCTGGGAAAGCATTCCTAAAAACATAAAAAGTATATATCTAAATTTCTATGTTAACTGTATATAATTCTGAGTTATAGTTTGTGCAGGTATTTCAGTTTTCATTAAACCATTAACTTCAGATCAGAAAGAGGACTAATTTAGATAAGTTAATGTAATGATTTCCTCAGTTAAGTGTCCTATTATCAAGTGGATTCAAATTCCACAGACATTGTAGGCCATAAAGATGAGAACTGACAAACAATGCCTTTATGTACAGTAAAACAACTATTAAACTGTGAAGTGTACACACTTATACAACCGAGACATTAAAAGTTTATTTTATTTTTTATAATTAATTAATTTGCTGTTCGTGAAAGAAAATTATTATAAATTTGGGAATAAACCCGCTCGTCTTCTGGGCTAAAAACTGAAATCACAACAGAACTAGAGGTCTATTAAGGCTGTACGTATACGTTCTGGTGTAGTGACATATGACCCGTTTGTTAATGAAACCTTTATGTTATATTATACAATATTACACGTTCCTTAACGCCTCTCAGCAAGATAGAGTTGATGAAATACAACCATGATTAGGAGGTGTCAGTTCTTTTTTAAATGCACCATTTAATCCTGAGTGCTTAATATGATTTCAATTAGTCTAAGCAAAGAAAAAACAATTAGAAACTCCTCCTAAAATCCTATTAGTTTGCTGAATGTGGATTTTAAAATTGTAACAAAACCTTGGTACATAGGCCCGAGACTGTCTTCACAAAATTAGTCTCTCCTGTTCTAACTAGATTTGTTAAGGCAGGTTTGGCTCCAATAACAGATGTTGTACCTTCAACATTAAAGACTTCATTGCTGAAAATCAATACCCTGCTTTGATTATCGCTCACAAAAAAGATGGTGCCAGCAAAATTGTCACCTCTACCCTTTACTGTTCACACTTATGTCTGAACCCTTGCCAAAAGCTATTTGGAGCTATAAGGATATTTCTGGTATTAGAGGAGGGGAAGAGGACCATCAGATTTATCTCTTTGTTGATGATGTGATGCTATGTTTGAGTAATCTTGAAACAGTCTTGGCAGTTTTAAAAATATTATCCTATTTATTATAGTAACTTCAGGGTTTCTCAATCTCTCCGAAAGTCTGGCTACGAAACTGAATACTCCCCTGAATTTCACTTGGTGTTTTGTTACTTCTGATCTTCACCATCTTCTAGACACCAACTATTCACTACTAATTAACATGATTAAAGTATTTGACATAGCCACCGGACTGCACAGCAACCTGGAACTGAAATGTTAGACATCATGTACCTCAAGATGGAAATACAAATTGTATTTGCATAAATATTATACACACTTTGTTGTGTGCATTACGTGAGTAAGAACTGACGTAACTGGTGCACAAATACAAATGTTTTAGACTTTGAGATTGAATGAATGAAATGAATTTCATTTGACTGAATACTGAATATTCCCAGAAGACATGGTTATTTGCAATATCTGAAGGGATTCAGGAGTGAACGGATTTTAATTTTTGATTAAATTTTAGAATAGAGTTTTTAAATGTTTTTAAGTTAAGTATCGTTTGTAACAAGTTCTTGTTAAAGATAAGAACGGTCTGCCATGATTTGAAATGATTTCAGCTCTGAAATCGACAAAAGCTGAAATTTTGTACAAGGGTGTGTGACCATTTCATATGTACTGTATATAATTAAAACAACTAAACTAAATCACAGTAAGAATATAATTTTTATTGTCTTTCATGGCCATTACACACACACACTTTCAGAACCACTTGTCCCATACGGGGTCGCGGGGAACCGGAGCCTACCCGGCAACACAGGGCGTAAGGTCATGGCCATTATGAACTTGAAAAGTAAATTAGTGAATGTTCAATGAATTGTAATTACCTGAGAAGGTCCAGAATGGAATCCACAGCAGTAACCCCTTCTGTTGACTCTGTTGTCTCACTGCTGTCAACATTATAGGAAATTCCTGGCTTGATCGTTACCACCAGCACAATTCCTGATGCATATTTTTTCAAAGTCACTCAATATCTTAAAACTGGACCTTTGCATGGCAAGGTGAGAACTTACCCCATAACAGATTCCATTTTATCATGCTGTGCAAATACGTCGATCACTTCAGCAAAATCATATAAAAACAAATTTTGAAGAAACGGCATCATACTGTGCATCCGAGAACAGAAAAGAATAGCAGCTCGGTTACCAAGAATGGCAGCAATGACAGTGGTGGAGAGGAAGTAAGCCACTGCTCGTAAGCCAATCCTTCCAGAAATCCTAGAATCCAAGGCCGCCACCCCTGCACAATACCACAGAAAGCCACCGAAACACATTACTTTCAGCGTTCATTACTGCTGTTATGAAACAAGCGGAAAAGTTCTGCATACTTTTATGAAACTCAAACTAAAACTAGTTGAAATCAGAATGGAATAGTTACAGTAGGAGTACAGATATGAAAGGTGGTTTCACCAATGTAGCAGTTAATGTTTATTTCATTTTGATAGATTGTACTAGGGGGGCGCGGTGGCGCAGTGGGTTGGGCCGGGTCCTGCTCTTCAGTGGGTTTGCGGTTCGAGTCCCGCTTGGGGTGCCTTGCGACGGACTGGCGTCCCGTCCTGGGTGTGTCCCCTCCCCCTCCGGCCTTACGCCCTGTGTTACCGGGTAGGCTCCGGTTCCCCGTGACCCCGTATGGGACAAGCGGTTCTGAAAGTGTGTGTGTGTGTGTATATTGTACTATTGGAAGAAAATACTGAATTTTTGGTCTGTGGAACTGATTACAAAATTTGTAACATTGTGTGTAAATTTGACATTATTGCATTTTGATGCTGTCAGTTGAATGTTAGGTCAGTCTCTCTGCTATTTTTGCTCACCTGTTATGATGCTGGAAATGATGAGCGGCAGGACAATCAGCTTGAGCATCCGCATCAGTAGTTCTCCGGGAAAGCCGAAGTAGTACTTGTCGAGCCGGGAGAGGGAAGCATATTCTCGCACCAGTACTCCCAATGCAATCCCTGGGAGAGATACAGGGAAAGGTGCCTGTAATAGAACTCCTCCGGAAACAAACCCACTGTGAACAACAGTTGATGGGGAGATCCCCCTTTTAAAGAAAACCAAACTGTGGCCATGAAGCAAGCTAAAAGTCAATGAGACATATGGAAGAAATTCAGCATTACTCAAACAAAGGACCCAAGATGGGAGAGAGTATCTTACTTAATTTTACCCCGGTTGGAGGGAGTCCGCCATCCCCTGTGTCAGAGTCCAGGGAGTCTCCCCGAGCATCCGATACACACAATACACACATATTATATAGTTCCAAAAGCACATGCTATCTATATGATAACATTTCTCATTGGCTTTTTTTTTCATGATCAACGCGTGCTCACCTCCTGCATGCTTTTAATTTCTTGCTTAATCTACCATGTTTCCTCTAGGCTAAAGTGAGTTATGCGCATCATAAAGCAGGCATCCTACATTCCCTGCATCTTATCTCTCAACTTGCCAACATTATTTATTTTCTTCTTCTTCCAGTGTCAGCTAGTGCCAGTTCCCCCTTAGAGCTGTGAGTGCAGTTTCGGTACATCCTGCTACTTGCACAATGGGCTTTCTGCAGCAGTTACAAAATAAATCACTTGTACATTTACTGCATACCATTATTTCTACTCCATTTTCTTATTTTTTTTCCTCTCACAGACACCAATGTGTTGCCTTTTTCAGTGTCCACACGTAGGCATTCATTTTGTCTGACCATGTGGAACCCTCAATAGGACCACAAATAGTGAGACCGAGATTAAAATGCCACCATGTTTAGTTCTTTGTCTGTCTTCTAATGTCATGGGTAACAGTGGAAGAGTCTTGAAGACCCCAGACTGAGCTTGATATATATGTAATTTCGCCTATCCAGCCATCTGACAAACCTCGGGCAACTTGTTATTGGTCATTCAACCAAAAACACTGTTAAAACTCCCGTTATTCTTTTGGCAACCTCCCTAGTATCCCACAATGCCTCAAGACAAAGGGGCCTGAGCTACAGTGCAGGTTCACGGCTCTGAAGCTTGTAATGAAACATTTTGCTGTAATTAATTTCTTATTTAGCTGCCACCTTTGTTCAAAGCAACTTCTGATTTTAATGTTGTATTCTCAGACTCTTACCATTGTTGCAGTCAGGGAGGTGTAGTCAGCGATGTCCACTTAGGAGTTAGGGTTATGAGTTGTGGCCATAAATATGGTTGGTGGTTGGGGGGGGGGCAGTGTTAATGTTACTGATTGCTAAAATTTTTCTGTAGTCTCCCTCTCTGTCACTTTTTCTATTTGTCTTTCCTTCTTTTACACCTTTCTTTTTCTCTGTGTGGTACCTCATTAGGTCCCATGTTCTAGTTATCCGACAGCAGGAAAGAATGTACTTCTCGGGTAACTATTTTAAAATAAAACTGGGTTTCTGTCGTAAATGAACACTTTGGATGTTAATATATTTTAATGACCCAAAAGAGCACAGAGCCACTCTAGGGATGATTCCCAAAGGTCTGGGGTTTAGTAAAGTTCTGTACAATAAGACGGACCGCTGTCTCGTCTGCAACCAATGACAATAACAGCTAGGAGAAGTCTAGCAGACCACATGCGCACATCCAATTCCCTCAACTCCTCTTTCTCTCCACTCTTCACACGCTCTTCCACATGCGCACTCCTACGCCTCGCACGTCACACGCATTCTCTCAGCCACACCCTGGATAAAGAACACAATAAAACACAATTGTTTACAGTATCCACACGAGTATTTACACTTAAATAACAAATAATGCCGCAACGTATTACACGACGTATAGGTTGTAGGTCTTTAATTCGTTGAAATATACGAAATGAAAATTCAGTCTCTCCATAATTTCGCCGATAGCTTTCAAAGTCTTATCAGTTTTATTTTTTTATTCTTAAAAACTTAGTAAAATTTTGTAGTTGTAGCCTTCACTTCTTTACATATATGGAGGATGTGAGTGATTAATTCTCTTCTGTCTGATCAAAACTGATCTGAATAACAGCTTATGTCTTCATAATTTTTCAGAGAGCTGATTTGAATAATGGCAGTTGATCACTGCTGAGAAACATTGTAATGTGCTTCTCTTGACTTATACTGTGCTTGCAGCTGCAGTTACAGTTTTACTCTTTGCTGTTACCGTATTCTGCATATCACTGTGACCCAGTGTTGCTGTAAACACAGACTGAGATTCAAAACTGATTTAAAATTGATTCCGCCTAGATTTTCGCCAGCCTGTCTCAGCTCTATTTTATATGCCCTTTGCTCCAGTAAAATATGGACATTGTCCCAGTATAACAATATAAATCCATAGTGCATCATCTGACAAAGAATCAGACAAATCCTCACATTATGAGGATGTAACTGTGCAGTGGTAAATTTTCAGCAAGTACCCTTTTCTATTAAACAACATGATTAACAAACCAACAAATGCATGATGCAGAACAATTTCCCTGAAATAAAGGACCATTAGTTTCAGTCTATTATATTAGTCCACAAAAATTCTAAAGACATGCGGGCCAGGAACGCTCCACCATGAGAGAGCCAAGAAGAGTGCTGTTCAAAAGCAGACCAGACTGTGGACTGGTTACTATTTCAATTCATCCAACAGCTGGGAGCTTCTGCTCAAGAAAACCATTCTACACATGACTATGGACATTCCTATCTGCCAATACCGTAACACCAAATTCACACATTAGGTGCTTACCTAGAACTACAGACAAGATCATGGCCATCAGAAAAATGTTCTTCTTCAGGAACTTTCTAAAACAGGATCTTCTTTCCACCGGCTTCTCCATTTTCTCCGTTGTCTGTTGTCCCTGCGTCATGGTGTAGGTAGATTCGAGGAACACGGTGGCCTGCAAGATGCAGCGGTGGGAGTAGGTGGGACAGTGTAGCTCTCTTTGGTGTTGAAGATATTGTGCAATGCTCTCTTTTCCTCTCTGCTTCTTGCGAGTGTTACGAGTCTCATAGGACAGACAACATTGGCAGCGCCTTATATCCTTGGCTTCACTTCCCATATAATAACAACCCAGGGTGGGGGTGTGTTCTTTCTTCAGTAATATGTAACACTATTTCATTCTTATCAAAGTAGTGATCCCACAGTCTAGTTTGATTTTGATTTTCTGTGCAGAAACCAGTTGAATCATTAACGCCTGGCTTATTTATTCTTTTATGCAATGCCATTTGTGAATAGTTTTTGAGTTTTTAAGTACATTTTTTTTATTTTCTCTAACGTAATACAGATATTTCATTTTCGTAGTTGTTACATGTATTCTCGTGTAAGTTAATTTCATAAACACTTTTATATCTACATAATAGCTGTTTTATACAAAAAAAAAAAGACCTTTTAAGGTTTTGAGCACTATTTAATTAATGCTTACCTGATAAACTGGTCTCTCACTTGGGGTATTCCACTGTTTATTATCCTCCCTGTGTGTTGTTTTATTGCCTTTAAGTTTTTGTTTTATGGCTGCACACTTCCATCTGCTGGGTTTCTCTGAAACTTCTGTTCTCTCTCATCCATCGAAAGCAATCACTTGTCCCACGCAGGGTCGTGAAGAGCGGGAGCCTATCCCGGCAATGCAGGGAACAGGGCAGATGGGGGAGGAGACACACCCAGGACAAGACGCCAGTCTGTCGCAAGGCACCCCAAGCAGGGCTCGAACCCTAGACCCGCCATGCCACAGGCTCAACCCGCAGTGCCACCACACCCCCCTCATTTAGAAAGTCTGAACCATATCTTTACCTTTAATGCCCCTTTACAGTAGTATCTCTCATCTTAGACTTTGTCAGTCCTTGATAGAAGTGTTAAGTGTGACATACAATAAGCTTATTTTCTCTGACAACATTAAAATAAATTATATAAAAGCCATATCTGACTCTCTAAAAAACCTCACCTTTCTTCTCTAATGCTATATTAAGTATCTAAAGGTCAACTAAAATAAGAATTCAAACCTAAGTCTACATAGCAAATTCTTTGCAAGGTACTGAATCTGGAAAATCCCAGTAGGCTGTAAGAAGTTTACTTTATTGTAACCTAGGCAAATGAAAATGTAAATTGCCATTAAAAAGTCTTTATTGATTAAATGACATAACAGTCATAAGGGAAAACACACACACACACACATTTTCAGAACCGCTTGTCCCATATGGGGTCACGGGGAACCGGAGCCTACCCGGGAACACAGGGGCGTAAGGAACACACCCAGGACGGGACGCCAGTCCGTCGCAAGGCACCCCAAGCGGGACTTGAACCCCAGACCCACCGGACAGCAGGACTATGGTCTAACCCACTGCGCCACCGCACCCCCGCAAGGGAAAACAACTGTTAATAAATTTTACGCTGTATTATAGACATAAGAACCAATATCCAATGCTACACTGTGTGGTGAGATGAATTTTCATCAAAAAAATGCAGTATTTCATCACCAAAGGAATTGTAAGGATTGCTTTACATATGTAGCTAATAATTGAAATGTCATATTTTACATATGTACCTGCATAACTTAAATGTATACATAGGAACATGTCCCTTTTTAAAGAAAGTGGCCATAATTACACTCTCTGTATATCTTCAGTATAATATTTTTAGCACATACAAACCATATTTTAGTTATTTTAATCTGCAAGTTCATAAAAAAAGTGATTTTATATAGTTTGTTTTATTCATTATATATTACAAATCAGAATACAATAAAAACGAAAATATTTACTATGTACATGTTTGTTGCAGCGCGTTAAGGATTGACTTTTATG
The DNA here is from genome assembly GCF_900964775.1 of Scleropages formosus. Classification (NCBI taxonomy): domain Eukaryota; kingdom Metazoa; phylum Chordata; class Actinopteri; order Osteoglossiformes; family Osteoglossidae; genus Scleropages; species Scleropages formosus. Next base: position 10,475,373 of record NC_041821.1, on the reverse strand, counting down.
ACAAGACTAAAGGTTAAATGTTTGCCTTATGTTTTTTTCCATATTTCAAGGAAGCTGGTATTTCCTTATAACCTGCTAGTTATTCAAAAGGCAACACAGATCACATTCTATTTAAGCACTGTCCCTGAATCATGCATCTAAAAAGTCATTTCCCTTCTTTGCCATGTTCTGAAATTTAAAAATAGGAACTAAATAATCAAAGAGCATATGCTTTGCATATCCACTTAACAGTTTAAAAGGCTCGGGGGAAGGGTTATTTTTACTAAAACGTTTGCTCTCTGCATGTTTTAAATGTCTGATCTGCTAGATAAGGTTATAAACTTCTGAGACCAAGCAAACAAAAAGGTTTTTGGATATATTTCAAGAATTCATCGGAAATTACCGAAGCCCCACCCCCACACATGTGGTATCATTTAAAATCATAGAGTCCCCCCAGTAAGGCCCATTAGAACTCAGCATTGCAGCATGTAAAGCTCGAGAGGTGCACTTCAAAACATGCATCTCCTACAGCACAAAAAAATGGATAGCAGGGTAGCCGGAGGATCGGTGTGTGCATTCCAGCTCTGTTCTGCAGATTGGATGTGGACCAATCCGAGATAACGTAGGTGGCGATTATAGACGAGCGGAAAGATCTCCACAGCTTAATGAATGTCAGATTGATAAACATGCCTGGACGTTTGTAAGGAATAGATAAGACTATATTGTAGCACTGCAGCCCATAATTATAGCTAAACTTTCTCTTCAGCGTAAAAGGTGTCGTCGTGGCTTATGTCACGTTAGTTTATGGTTTACTTATTTAAATTTAAAGGATCCCTTTGCCCAAGGCAGCTTAACGTGTTGCATTTGAATATTTAATGTAATTTTAATTCACATAATCTTTAATAGCAAGTAATAATATTTAACCAAGGTACTAGCTACTAATCATGTCCAAGTTGATAGTTTCTCTCTCTGTGAAGCTTTCAAAAAGTTAACCTGAAATGCTCAGAAACTAAAATAACGTTGGAAAAGTAAAAATAATCATCTTTAAGATGTAAATATTTCTTTATTCACCTCAAGATTTGTGGACAATGTTTATGAGCAGTTCGAGGGTTCTTGTACCGCTCCCTAGCACTGAGAAGAGCTAAAGAGTTCGCTGTCATTGTTGTCATCGGTGAATATCCCCCTGACGTAGGAGTTCTCTTCGAAGTCACCTGCGCCCAGTGTCGTCTCCAGGCTCAGCGAGCTTGCGGCATCCAACTCACGCACTGTGACCGTTCGAACCAGCTCCTTCTCGCAAAGCTTCTGGACTATTCCAGCTCCAAAGGCATCCCCCAGCACGTTCACCATGGTGCGAAAACGATCTCTAAGTTTATGGAATAACATAAGTATTAGATTTGCTGAATGCGGCAAACTCCCGATTTCAGCATTTATAAAGCTGATGTATGACTTTTTCAGTTCTATCCCATTTCTTCTCCATACTTAGTCATGGTCCAATACCCGTTTCTGAAGGGTCACCTCACAGAGGGCTGAACAAGGCTACAGCCTTCATCTAGTGAAAACTCATGGAGAAGAGGAAGGGGGTGAGGACCTGAGTCATGTTGCACACCCAAGAGAACATGGGTAAATTTGTGTTCTTTGAACCTGCCCTTTATAGATTGTTAGTGTAGTATGGCGGAGATTTGGCAAATCCTCTCTGGTGGTCCCTGAACGGCGCTTCCAATTTCTATGACATATATTATTACGTGCATTTGAGTCCTTATTTCCTTCTGCTATTAAAGTTACATAACATTATATCATTTCTTTTTGTCTGGCAGGTGTCACAGTACTTGGGTGTAACTGCGAATCAGTACTACTTTTACTACAATGGCTGCTCAAATATCTCTGGTACACTATAATGAGAAACAAAAAGGGTTGAGGGAGGTACTCACAAAAGCCAGTCCACTGCAATGAGGAGGGGGATATCGTGCACTGGCAAGCCCACAGCAGACAGGACGAGTACGGTGGTCACTGCGCCCGCGCTGGGGATACCTGCTGCCCCAATGCTGCCCAGGGTCGCTGTTAAGCTGAAGATACAGCTCAGTAAGATTCTCACACCTTCATCATAATCATGATCCAGGTCAGATTTTATGAAGACATAGCTTCGTACTCTTGAGTTCCTATGACTGGAGGATTATGGGAAAATGACAGCAGCAGCATGTACTTTCAGAAGACACGTTTTAATACTGATATTAACATTCAACTCACTCCTAAAGGCCACGGGACAATTTTACATTGTCTCTGTATTAACATTCTTATGCTGGGTTACTTCTCCCTATCTTTAAAATGATAGATAAAGCAGACTGAGCATCACGTAAGAGCTGGCTAGCATACCTGATGGTAACAATCTGGCCTATATCCAGGGAATTATTGTTCAGCTGAGCAACGAATACGGCTGCCACGCCTTCATAAAGGGCTGTGCCGTCCATGTTGACGGTGGCTCCCACTGGCAGCATGAAGCGCGTGATCCTCTTGTCAATCCTATTGTTCTCCTCCGCACATCGGAAGGTCACGGGCAGCGTGGCCGAGCTGCACGTAAAAAAGGCAAGGGGGTTGAATTTTTGTCCCAGAGGCCTTTATTTTGAGGCCTCCTAAGACTCAGGTCCTACCAGGTTTGGTGCGTTCTTCATTTCACAAAATCTTCATAAAACGTAGATTTAATCGGGGGTTGTCCACCCTCTAGCAAAGAAAAATCTTTTGGGGTTCTCCTGGAAAGGATACCCTTGGCTGGAAAGCTTTGTGTCTTCACATTCTACTAGCTACTCTTTTCCCATTGCAGGTGTCAGCCTGTACTGTACCTGGAGGAGATCACAAAGGCTGTCATTAGGGCCTCTGCCATTCCCCATGCAAAAGTGAAGGGATTCTTTCTCACGACAGCCACATACAGTAGAGGAAGAAGGATGGTTGAGTGGACTGCTAGTCTAGAGGTGAATAAAAAGAAAACTCTTTACATTATATGAGTTTACCCAGCCATCAGTTACAGTATCACCAAACCACACAAGCTGTCTGAAACCACTTGTTCAAAGCAGGGTTGGGGCAAACCAGAGCCTAACCTGGCAACACAGGGTGCAAGGCTGAAGGGGGAGGGGACACACCCAGGATAGGACAGGATGCCAGTCTGTCGCAGGGCACCCCAAGCAGGACTCGAACCCCAGACCACCCCAGAGAGCAGGACGTGGTCAAACCTTCCATGCCACCGCATCACTGCACCTCCCATCACCCAACCACTATCACCAAAAGATTTTAGTCTTCTTTAAATTTCATCGTCTTACATCCTTATGACTTCAGAGGCATATGACAAGTGCAGCAATCAGGCAGAGATCAACTGTGACAGAACTGGTCATGTGCAGCATGAGGATGTGTAAATGTGGAGGAAGAGTGACACTGGATATATGAAAAAGTAAAATACAATGCACTCAGGGGCCCACAGTGATCAATAATGAAAAAGACACCGGTGACCTGTAATAATGCAATTTTGGCAATTTTCAATTTGTGAAATTTAGTCTTGTTTGTCTCTCTCTCTCTCTCTCTCTCACTCTTAATTTTTCTCTCTTATTGTGTTCTGCATAACAATAGCAGATGACAATTAAACGTGAGGACATTTGGGGTCAGTGACCTCTGGGGGAAATGACAAGATCGTTTTGGTAGTGTAGGCAGCTTGCAGCTCACCCACTCAGTACAGTCACAATGAAGATCCCCAGCTTCCGGAAGATTCCCCAGTCCTGCACCTCCAAGATTCTGGCAGCAATGAGGAACAGTATCCCAAAAGGCATGTACCTAAAAAATGAGAAAGAATAAAATTTAAAAAATCACATGCTAATCATAGCATTTTTTATCTCACACTTTTCTACAACTGTGTACCTATCAATACAGCTGGGTAACTTTACTGGAACAGTTTAGAGTAAGGACCTTGCCCAAGGGATCCCAGACAAGGTGAGGTTCAAACTGATAACCTTCAACTTGAAAGGCAGCAGCTCTAACCACTACCCTATCAGCTAACCCTTGAGCATCCTTTTGAGACTTTGTTCACGCAGAGTAGGATGTGCTCTCATGGCCTAAATTCACTGACATCTTTGTCAAATAATCTGTAAATTTAATGTTTGTCTAGTTAGATTTAACTGTGCAAATCCTTTTATTTATATCCATTCTTTGGAGGTTGATACCAGAAAACCTCTGGGAGAAAGACCAAAGCTCTCACCACATGATGATCTGAACTATTTTCATGGTGGCTTCATTTAAAGCATCAAAGAACTCCACCAGAATCCGCCCTTTCTCTCCCATCTGTCCGATGATCAGTCCGAAGACCAGGCAGAAGACAATGAGGCCCAAAATATTGACCCCATCAGAGTATGACCCCATTAATATGTCCTCTTTGGTCATATTCTGAAATGAAACATGGAAATAGGAAGCGATACCTTGAACTCAACATTTATTTCTACATGAAAACGGCAGGTAAAATCACTGCCATGTTTGTGTAATGACCTTGAGTGTATTAACTGCAATCAAAGTTACATTACGTGCATTTGAAAAACAAGAGGTCTTTGTGCTAGAAACACATATCCATGTGTTAGCATTCTCGCCTTCTTTAAACACACAACAAATGCTCGTATGAAGCTCTCCGACTTCCAGTGTGGAAAATAGGGCTGGACCTGTGGGGAGAGCGTTGTTATGGAGATGGGCACAGCTGTGTGTGCCAAGTTAGAGTCAGGTGCACTCAGAGGAGTTCTTCCTTTCCTTTGTGTCTTGTACTGAAATTGAAGGCAAAGAAAGTGAAATTATACTAGTGCATCATAAATATGTTTAACAGACACCCCAACCCTGGATTCCAGAATAGCTTGAACTTTACAGATGAACCATTTGAAGATCATGACATCTTCAATCAAGCCAGATTAGTTTCAGAAGCAGTGGTCCACTTTAGGGGATAATTACTCATTGAGCCACGCTAGAGTATCGCAGCATACCTGTTCAAAGCAGGCCTGAACTAGGTTCTCAGGAATCATATTCCTGCAGGTGAGAACAAAAGCGAAGAAAAATGTCCTTTACACATTTTGTAGGAGTGTCTTTTTTTGGCACCAATTCCTCTACCAAAATTCAACGCTAATAACTGCCAGTTTAAAAGTAACCTAATTAACGTTGTGTTGGTAACTCAGTAATGGGGTAATATTACAGTAAGGACATTGTTCAGCTGTATGTCTGACCGAACCTGAAACGCTGAATTTTTTGCGATTTTGTCTGCAACTTAGTCAGAAATGATGATGACATTATTATTATTATTATCATTATTATTATTATTATTATTATTAGAAGTAATAGTAGTAATTTAAAAAAATGAAGAACAATATAAAATAACTAATGTCAGTATAATTATTGATAATATTTATATTTGCATAAAGAATACTGTAGGTGAAATTGGTTTCTGCTCGCTCTTATTTTCATTGACACACTGCCTTTCTACCTCTTTTCACACACACCCACATGCATTCACAAAATTTCTTGCACGTGTCTGTCCACATAAATCTCAAAAGAAAATGGGAAAATAGAAGGAGATTGTCAGTAACATTACGTAAAGACGATACTTGCAAGCCACTTAGCTAATCAGTAAAGCTGGAAAACCCACTATCTACATAAATCTGTGTTGTTATATTTCAGTTGTTCATTCTACCAGCTTGATGATGCTGTCAATTCAAAATGTTGGTACATTTCAGCTTCCTATACATTACAGTAAAAATCTGAACTAGTTTCTCAACAGCCATAATCTTCCTGTTGAATCTTTTAAATTTTAGACTTTACTTTGAAGGTATTATAAATAACCAAGCCTCCCCAGACCCTGCATCTTAAATAGCTGCTGCATTTGTGCCAGCAAGTGGGACACTTATTACAGTTTCATCAAACAAATGTAGTATGTATGTATTTTAAGTGCTGCACGGAGGCTGAGCGGAAAGGAAAGTAGACTGACGGGGATGTCACCTGAGAAGGTCCAGCATGGTATCCAGTGTGGAGATGTCTGCTGTCAACCCAGTCCAGTGAGTGCTGTCAGCACCAGGGGAGACTCCAGGCTTGACTGCTATCACTAATATAATCCCTGGAAACATCCCCCCCATCTCATTTCACAAAAATTTTATTTTACCTTCTTTTAGTTGCTATCAAAATTATGGGGACAAAATTTCACTTTTAATCCTAATCAGAGGATCAGGAAACTGTGTGTGTATATTTAACAGAATGGTCCGGTGGGTGAAATACTATGGTATAGCTTACCCAGGGATGCAGCGATGACAGTTGTTGACAGATAGTATATTACCACACGTAAACCAATGCGTCCAGACATGTCCGAATTCAGGGCTGCCACGCCTGCAGAAACAGCCAAAGCAGGTGATCAAATAACATTTATAAGTGGCCTGCATGATAAAAGGGCTCATTCTCAGTAAAGCTAAGCACAAATGTCACTTTTTTTCCCTTTACGTAATTTTATATATGTATGCATATACTGCACAAGGTAATATTTAGAGGAGGTTGCTGTGGCTTTTAGTCCTTGTTGCAGTAGTTTAGACAACATGAGCCAGAAAAACATCCAGATGAGTCAGGGATGTTCAACCGTGAAACACAAATAAGTAAAGGGTGTTTTGTACCAGGGGGTGTGGTGGTGCAGTGGATTGGACCAGGTCCTGCTCTCTGGTGGGTCTGGGGTTTGAGTCCCACTTGGGGTGCCTTGTGATGGACTGGCATCCCATCCTAGGTGTGTCCCCTCCCCCTCCAGCCTTTTGCCCTGTGTTCCCAAGTTAGGCTCCGGCTCCACGTGACCCCCGTATGGGACAAGCAGTTTCAGATGATGTGTATGTGTGTTTTGTGCATTGATGTCACCGGTATATACATTTTCTGCGCTGGCCGCTTGCTCTGCCGTTTTTACCGACCTGTTATGATGCTGGAAACGATAAGCGGCAGAACGATCAACTTGAGCATCCGCATCAGGAGCTCTCCCGGGAAGCCAAAGTAGTGCTTGTGAACCCGGGACAAGGAGCTGTATTCTCGCACCAGTACTCCCAGTACAGTCCCTGGGAGAGATATGGGGTGAGGAGGAGTGTGTCAGCACTGCGGAGAGCTGAAAACACTCTGTTTCCAGTGCAGCAGTCCTCCCTTTGCATCTTCCATTCTCTTCGAACCTTTGGAAGTGCATACATCGCAGCACCTTTGTCCTCCGTTCACTGTCACAGCACTCGTTTCAAACAGCCATGAGTGCACTTTGTGTTGTGAAAACCCAACGCTGGAGTTGAAGTACTTTGACGCTATTTAAACAAGAGCCTTTGGCCTTGAAGCTGAACCCAGCAGGGTGTGGGAGAGACAGCAGAGAGATAATAAAGCGAGCTGGATACGTCCAGACCCATAAATGTGCTTTTGTGCAATTGCACAATGATACCGAATCATAAAACAGAGGAGCTGGAATAGAAATTTCGGCCCGGGTGACATCAAACCGTGAATCATAATCAGCAGGCATTCCTAACAGTTTTAATAGTCTGTAACCTGGAACAGTGTGAACATGATTCACGGTATTGTACTATGCAAACCAGCAACAGCCAGGGTTATAACCTAAGACACTTTGTCTGAAAGTTTTTATAAAGTGAACTCACCTTACTGTAGGGCACAGCAGACTAGTTGATTACATTATGAGTTTAAAAAAATACTGTTTTACACCCTTGACTGATCCATAGATAATACATGTGCTAATATAAAGAGAGTTCAGATATACTGTTACCATCACACCGTAGAGACACACAGATAACAGACAGTGAGAGAGTTGAGCAGGTAGCGCTCACCTAAAATAACAGCTACAACAGTGGCAATGAGACATTGGCTCTTTTTGAGGGAAATCTTCAGGCTGGAGAATCTTGCAGCCTTCTGTTCCATCTCCCGATGCCGTTCCGGCTCTGCTCGCCCAGATGACAGGGATACCCATCTGCTGTGGGAGGGTGCAAAGCATCCCATTCTCCTGGGGTACCCTGCAGCCAGGCGCGCTCTCGGTCCCAGGTTGCATCCCAAACCCCGCCCTCCCTCCCTTTAATTCACGGCTCATCGAGGGAGCGCCTTCCGTGAGCTCAGATGCACACTTGCTCCTTGTTTATCTGAACTGAACGTCTGTTTAGAATCCATCCTCAGAGCGCAAGCCATTTGTTTGCAATGTCTGTCATTGTGAACAGCACCACTTGTCTGGCAGAGGGGAAGAAATAGCGAAACGGCCGAGCCAAATAGTGAACTTTGTGTTGTGCCTTCTGAATTTTTATACCTAATAGAACCCATAAATATTTTAACCTTAAGAACTGCAGACCATTAGTTTTATCATATTACACAAATTCTTCTGAGGGTCTTTCCAATTTTCCCACTAGATGGCATGCTGTGTCTGTGGGGCTAGTGGCCTTGGTTTGAGGAAGGGCTTTATAAATTATATTTTCTACCTTACTTTTAATGCCTTCCATACATTGATTTGTATGTATTACTAAAAAACCATAAATATCAGTTACTGGTTCCACTTTCCTAATGCATGTAGAATTTTCTCACTGTATTTTTTATTAATTATAATAATAATAAACACTGAAACAAATGTTGCTCAATATTTCAGGTACTGTCAGTCCATTAATACAAGTTTGCTGTGGACAGGATGAGAACTCTTTTCAGGATGTCGGAAAACAGAATGAAGGGAGTCGGCCATAAAAACGTGAACAATGAAGCTGCTGAACAAGAACCAGACTGTTCTGAAGTTCCAAAGCTATTCTTCCTATTTGGCGATAAGAGCAGAAATAGATGCCGCGAGCTCTCTGGAAATGGGTTTAGAGACGAGATTTGATAAACGCGATACACTAGAAGAAAGGGGTCTCTGGTTTCAAGCAAACTAGAACTGAAAAAGGATTAAGCCATCGCAGTATTTTGGCTTTTTAAGAAATAATAATTTTCCCATAAAAATTAATGCCTTTTCAAATATGAACTGAAATTGAAATACTCAGTTTCAAGTGCAAATCAGTTTCATCCTTCCATATCTAAATGCATTTAACACACGTACCAAATACAATACTGTGGCACAGATACAAAACTTCGGTGACATATTAACAGGACTCGCAACACTCTGAACAATAATCAGATTTTTTAATTTAGCCATTCATGATAAAAAAAAACACTTTGCTTCCTTTTCCACGTGATTTATGCAATGCAAAACCCATAAAGAAAAGCCTCATTTGTGGAAGAGGCTTCAAGTCATTTATATGCATGGATTTAAGCCAGACAACCAGAGTGCTGCTACTGCTGCTGAAGAAATAATCCCAGAAGGTGCCATTATTGATGGACGTCAGGATCAGACACACACAAATACCAAACATTCTTACATGGTTCCATCATTTATCCTACTGTGCAGATAAAGTATTGTAGGATTTGAGAACATTCTTTAGGGCTGTTTCCTTGATTTTTGATCTTGAGAAAATACAGGCCCCCGGATGGGTAGTGAGTGATCAAGACTGTCACTTTGCAGTATGTAGGTGTCTGGCTTGTACCCCACTCCTGCCATAGTACCCTTGATCATGGTACATACCCTGAATTGCTACAGTAAAAATACCCTGCTGTATAAATTGATAAAACATTGTAATCAGATTTCAAGCATAACACTGTAAGACACATTGCACAAAGCAAAATAAAAAAAAAAAACAATAAATGTAAATAAGTACTTGGGGCAAATCAGTCGCTGTTACTGAAACCCATCTCCTAGGTGGTCAATAAAATAAATTATCAGTGAAGTCCTCTAATCAGGAACACTGCCAAGGGAATAAGCAGGAGGCAGCAGTTTGGACCGTTTGTTTGAATAATTATGCCTATTAAACAGGAAATATGCACCATCATGCAGAAGATTTCCACCTATTTCTCTATATCATTAACCTTTATTTATGTGTTACTTGCAGTGTTACATAAGCAACTCATTACCGAGATTTATCGATTTGTATAATTAGGTGTTGGTTTCTAACGACAAATTATACAAAGAATAACATACTGCTAGACCCTTTATTTTACTTTTAACAATCCTAAGGAAAGTCAGGTGTTAATATTGTGGTGTCTCTAGCAAGGATCTATCGGAGTCAATCTTCCAGAGCGCACATTACTACCGAACACCCAAACAGGGCGTGGCGTGACTGATTGAAAACGCCATCAACCAATCGAAAAGGAGAAAACGCTTTCAACTCAGACCACTGGCCAATCGGGTGCAAGTCAGGGGCGGGACGAAAGCTGGTGTCTGGTAGCGCCCTGAGTCTTCGATCGAGCCGGAGTGGGAGTCGAGGGGAGTGAGCGAGCATCACAGTTCACCAGTTTAGATGGACTCATCTGTATGCGTGAAAGTCGAGCATCCTCGAGCATCCTAGCTGTGCTGTCCTATTCCGGCGTCCTTAGCTGTGAGAGGTACCCGAGCGAGATTGCAAAGTGTCATCTGGACTCTTGGTCCGGACCCTCAACTAAGTGCGATCCTCCATCATCATATTTATTTGCCGGACTGGGTGGTCCTGGTCAAGGGGCCTTTACCACCTTTACCAGGGTAACCGCTTGGCTCCAAATTCCTGTTGCATCCAGCAGGAGAGGCAAGGAAGGCGGGCGAGCTGCGTGCGCTGCGCTGTGCAGACCCACCGATCCGAGCATCGCCCTCATCGCCGTCATCATCCTCATGGGTAAGGCGTCCCTTTCCACTCGCGTTGAAGTGTGACCCGCTGCCTCGCGCGCCTCCGCAGGCAGGTGCTCCTTTTTCGGGATGGGCGGCAGGGCGGGTCGCGCTCATGATGAGATGAGACCTCGAGCGCGTCCGTTCGCCTTCTGATCTCGGGGTTTTTGTTTACGGTCAGGATGCTCGCTTTTTGCTGCGCCTGGACCACCATCATCATCATCATCATCATCATCATCTGTATGGGAGCCTCCCCGCGTGGCTTCCTCTGCCCGCGCATGGGGCTCCGGGTTGATGCCAAGCCAGGGTGGGCACCTCCTGCACCTCACTCACTCAGTCACCGTCTGGGTCCAGCGCCAGTGGGTGATGTTGTAATGCAGACCACGTGTGCGCTGGAGATCATGGCTAATTACCATGGACAGGAGTGCGCCGCGCACCAGGCGCTGAGTTAGGCGTGCCCACCTCTTCCGTCATGCCTGCTTTGGGTCGCTACCCTCTCCATGTTCCTTTCATCTGTACCGTAGCGCACTGAGCCTTGGAAGGCATTTGGAGTTGGTGTCAATGATGTGGCATGCTCTATTTCTCCAGCCCCATGTGGGTTATGTAATGTTTTAAATGAGTCATTATGAATTGATATCGGTGATGGGTGTAGGGTCTTTGCTTTCATCAGACCTGGCAGGAGGGGTGGGGTGAGGGTGAAGATGCCTGGGAAGGAGCATCGCTAGGGTTCGGGATGGAATGAATGGAGTTCCTTGGGGGGGACTGACGGATGGAGGTGTGAGAGGTACGGAGGCTCCGCCCGAGACTTTGTGACATGAAGGTGCAGTCGGCTCGAAGCGCGTTACGTAAATTGCAAATTGATATTCGTCCGCAACGCCAACACTAAAGCCGCCCATTAAAATGATGGTGTGAATACAGTGCTGTTGGATTTAGCACTTCACAGGTTCTTGGTGAAGCTTACTCTCGGCTATCTTGCATTTAGCAGGTGATCAGGGCACGTATGTTCATCAAAAATAGATTAATTTATGTTTATTCAGCTTGATGCATTTCTCCAAAGTGACTTACAACGATTCACCCATTTATACAGCTGGGTAATTTTTACTAGATCAATTTTAGGGTAAGTACCTTGCTCAAGGGTACTGCAGCAGGAGGTCGGATTCAAACTCGGGTCCCTCGAGTGGAAGGTAGCAGCTCTAACCGGTGTGCTTCTTGCTGCCCATATTAATCTTCTGGATGTCATGCTGGCTTGAAGAGAGCCTCAGGCCTGCAGACACATCAGTGTCACACAGTGTCAGCGACTGTCCAGGTGCGCAGCTTGGCGCCAGGGGAATCGAGGAGCGAGACAGAGTCCGGCTGCTGTCACTCTGGCACTAGCCATGGGGTTGGCGTCCTTCTGCCAGACTCTGCTGGTGCTGTAATGAGCCCTGGCATCTTCACCACCCAGAAGGGTGGATGTGGTGGTCCTTAATCGCCTTGGAAGGATCAGACTTTTGGGGTTTGCTAGACAGCAGGGAACGGTTGGGTGGGCCCCTTGCCTGCAAAGACCAGTACTCATTGAGGACACCGGAGCTGAATCAGCTCTTGAAAGCCTAATTTAATTTGCACTAGAGATCATATGGGATGAAGTGAACTCGCTAGGGGTTGATTTATCTCTTACGGTTTCACTGGGCGGAGGATAACATGTTGTAGTGTAGTACTCAGAGTAGTGTCAAAAGGTTGAGTAAACTTCCCCAGGTAACATTTTGTGTATAACTCCTGTGTAATATCTCGAATCATCCACATACTGCAAACTCCATGTGGATTATACAGTAGCTTGGGAGCTTTCTAAAATATGGCAACAATTCCATTTATTTTTATGTCAAGGGAATAATACAACACCTACTCCCTTCGCTGTTGGTGCAGTAGGTGGCCGAAGACAATTAGAAATAAAAACAGTATTTCCCCACCTACAGCTCTGTATCAATTCTGCTGCTGATACCGAATTTTCTCGTAGGAGCTCATGTAGCGCTGTTGTGTCACCCGGGATGGGAAGTAATGGAGAAGGAGAAGACAAAGGGAAATTGAAGTCAGGAACAATTTATTTTTCTAGGATGAGTGACAACGCAGCCTCTGAAGAAGCAGCTGGAGGGAAATGTTGAGGGTGTTCTCTCACGCGGGACAGTCGGCCCAACCCGGCCTGGGTCCAAGGGTCAGGGGCTATTTGCCGTGGTAGGTCTGTTATGAAAGGAATCATCTTTGTGGAGTACAGAAAGAATGGCACCCCCCCTCCCCCCCCACACACACCTCCAGCACTCCATTATTAGTCTTCTGCCTTGCACAGATTGGGCCGAATGACAGTCTGTTTCGGTCTCTTTCTGAGTACTTTGCCGAAAAACGGCAGACGCCGTTTCCATTAGTAGAGCAACAGTCGAGCATGTGAGGCCGGGATGGAAAATAACACACATCAGGATGGCGGGGAGCTTTGTCAGCTGAAAAGGCAAACTGAATTGCATTAATGACCAGCCTAGTCTTGCTTAGTTTTAAATACTGGTAGAGACTTGTCTAGAGCCATGCCAGAAATGGAAAGAAAGGTGCGTGACTGAACTGCAGAAGATGCTGTCCTGTAGCTGAGAGGTCCAAGGGAGAGGGAGCATGTAGCATGAAGGCTTCTGAAGTGAGTGTTTGTGTGACCACCTGAGCGTTCACATTTATTCACTTAGCAGACACTTTTCTCCAAAGCAATTTACAATGAACTCTATGTAGTGTCATCAGCCCTCACGCCTCATTCACCATGGTGATTTACATTGCTAGATACACTACTTACAATGGGTCACTCATCCATACATCAGTGGAACACACTCTATCACTCACACACTATGGGTGACAGCATGATTTTGGAGTGTGGGAGGAAACCAGAGCACCCAGAAGAAAACCACACAGACAGGGGGGGAACATACAAACTCCACGCAGACTGAGCAGGGATCAAACCCACATTCTCTTACACCACCCAAGCACTGGGAGACAGCAGCACTACTTGCTGTGCCACCATGTAACCGTCAGGTTCTGCTGAAAAGCGAGTTTTGGTCCACATGACTTCAGCTAAATCCTTCATAAATCAGCATCTAAAGATAGGTGAAAGCATACAGTGCGGTGGTTAGAAGTGGGACCTAAGGTCCTGGGTTTGAATCCCACCTCCCGCTGTAGTACCCTTGATCAGGGCGCTAATGATGAACTCCTCCCCTAGAAGTTACCCACATGTGTGAATCGTTGTAAGTAGCTGAGCATACGAGCAGGACACTGTAAGTCATTTTAGAGAAAGAGGTCTTCTAAGTGCAAAAGTTAGGGAGATATTAAAGGAAAGTGACACAAGTTACAACAGGATGACGCGGTTCGCCCACAACTGGATCCAGGGTCGATGTGTGGCATCACCTTCACCTAGTGAACTTTAATCATTATCAAGATTGGTTCCAAATGCCGAACCCGGCACCAGCCGTAGTCCTGAAATGGGCTCTAACGTTGTCCTTGCAGGGTGACCAGCTCGTTCGGTATGACGTGTACGATGCCACCCGTCCTCCCCACAGGGGGTCCTCCTCACTGGGCCTGGCCTGTGTGCCCGCAGCGTGCGGCACCAGGTCGCCTTGCTTCCCCTGCAGTTCTCGTGCCAACTGCCAGCTGGTGCCATGAGGCCGCCGTGCCCGCCGTCCTGGCAGCGATAGGCGAATCGGCAGCCTGTTCAAAGCTTCGTTTTGCTACAGGATTCCAGCATTTTTTTCCACATCCCTGCAGTTCCTCCACTTTGAACGTGTCCACAATTCTGACCTGATGGTTATGCTAATGCTGATGCGCAGGTTCCTTCTTTCCAGTTAACTGTGGAGCGTCTCTGAGCGTAGCCCGGTGGCCTGGTGGCTCTGCGCAGTACTGTGAATCCGCACAAACGTGCCGTTTCGCTCAAGATATAAAAGCAGCGGTACATAATAACGGAAGGTTAAGGGCTGATGTTTAAATTCGGACGAGCCCACTTAAAGGCGGGTGGCCCGCAGATTTCCGCTAATGGCGAGCCCTTTCCGACACTTAAGGACGGTCCCGTCTCACACGCCACACATGTGACTCACCGTTTTCCATGAGCTGGTGAAGCCAGCTGTCCAGGAGGTCATTACCGGTCGGCTCCATAGCAGAGACTGTGTGGATATGGTACATAGCAGAGCTTCAGCAGCCTCGCAGTCGGGCGTCTGAGATCTGCCACACACCGGTAACTCATGCGTATGCATGCGCACATGTGTGTGTGTGTGTGTGTGTGTGTGTGTGTGTGTGTGTGTAGGTATGATTGTGCCTGTTTGGGACAACGTGCATGTGTCTGTAATGCAGAAGTTCAGCTCAGGACGGCTGTCACATGTTCTCAGTCTCAGACTGGTCTGTCTCACCCATGATCGAGTGGCCAGAGGGAGGAAGTCTGTGCGAGCGTCGAGCTACCGTATTCCCAGAATGCATTGCTGCCTTTCTTCCGACGAAAAGCAGAGTCCTTTGGCTCCGTTCTGATCGGCTATGCGAAATGAACGTTATTAAGCCACTGTGAGTAACAAGAAGCGAGCAGCTGTGCTCAGCTAGTGCTTCACCTCCACATAGCGTGAGATGTGCTGCCACATGTACTTTGCGTTATTCCTGGACTGAGAGCTTTAACTCTCCATTGATTTACTGCTGCTTCGACATCGATCCGCTGTAGCACGGGAACCACGGCCTCAAGTGTTACACTCAAATAGAACGATCCATCGTTTTATTTCCTTTCCATGGACAGGGTTCACCCCCCCGTGTAGTGATTCCAGAACAAATGATCAGCATTTACCACTACACACCACATCCTTATTCCAGCTTAGGATGTATTACCCAGAATTCCTTCCACTCAGGTTGCCCCTGTCCTTACTGTGTATAAATGACGTCTGTGGGAACTTGGAGTAAAGATGATAAAAAAGAACTTCTTCCTTCTATCCTGTTACATAAGGATACTGTGCTGGCAGTGCTGACTTATGGCAGTGAAGGGGCCCTTTTCATCAGTCCAGTTGCAGTTATGTCTCTTTTTATTGCTTTCTGTTAAATCAGTGTTTTCCTCTAGAAACAGCCCTGCCAGGGCAATTAAGGTGTCTGAAGAATGGAAATTTAGAAGATGCACTTGACTGACAAGCCAGGCATACTAAGCTAAAAGGCACTAATCACGGCAGTGGATTCCCATCAGGTGGATTTTACACTTCAAATCTCTGTTAAGGACAAAGGCCTTCTTGTCTTAATTCATGTCTTACAGCATCTAATCCCCAAAGGGCTCTTTTCAGGGCGGCTCATTTTCCCCCAGTATTTGCATGTTCGTTAACGCTCGGAGTGTATTTCGTATGCTCGATTTTTTGCGTTTGACTCACTCCATCCAAGAATGACGCCCGTGCCAGTTTGGGAACAGCAGACACGGGTGTGTATGTCCTCCTATGAGCATCCTGTGGCTGTCACGTGAAACATAGGGGCCTGGGACGGCTGGACCCAAGTGCAGCGTCGTTTGTCCGGAGACGAGGAATGAGGCGAGTTCTCGGTGTCGGGGACAGGCGAAGGGTCGGTCGATCGGCGGTCAGGGTCAGAGCGAAGATCCATGGACGAGGTCAGGGGACTTAACGAAGGGTCGGTCGAACGGCGAACAGGACAGGAATGAGGATCCGTGGACGTGGATGGGAAACAAAGCGAAGAGTCAACATCCGGAGGACGTGAACGAAGAGCTAGCGATGCTTGTGAATGAAGTCTCACGGGAAAGGGCGGTTGTCCCTGACGAGATTCCACAAAGGTCTGGGAGTTGCAGAGTGTCTTTTAAAGGGGTAGGTGCTGAACTGGAGTCAGGTGCTGTTGATTGAGTTGTGGGGGTGGACATGACAGTGGCCACCCGTCTTGGACTCGGGGAAGAGGTGTCGCTGTGAGAAATCTTCCACCAAACATGGCAAGGTTGACTGGGGATTTAACTCTTCTGGATTCAGCCACGTTGTGTAGGACACTGGTTCCAACGTTTTGCTTCCCCTGTTGGAAGCATAATCAGGGAGCTGCCACATTTTGTAAAGGCTACATGTGAACTGATGTGAACTTTACAAGATGTGGCAGCTCCCTGATGATGCTTCCAACCGGGGAAGCAAAACGTTGGAACCAGTGTCCTACACAACGTGGCTGAATCCAGAAGAGTTAAATCCCCAGTCAGTTGACACCAGCCGCGGAAGCCTACGGGTTTTGATATGGCAAGGTTTGTCGAATAGGGATTCGAGCCCAAGTACCTGGCATGGCGGAAACCAGAATTTACGCATGGGCTACTATACGTTATTTCAGTAGTGATCCAAACAGAGATGTCAGCTTCCTGCGGCGCCCATTAAAATTACAAAGCATTTGTATCGAGTGGCTACATATATCTCATCAAGATTTTTCATTTTCTCTAGTGACCACACCACATAAGAATTGGGGGAGTTACAGCATCTCCCTTTTCTCTTTCTAGTAGTATTTAAAGATGCTAAGATGTGAAGACCACTTAAAAACTCCTGAGGTGACGTCCAGGAAGATGTCCCCATGAAGCCTTTGTCCGAATCGCACGCAACAGAGGTGATCCACCTTTCCGATTATACAGCCCCTGCGTCTGAAACCCCAGGGTGCCATCTCACCTCGGCAGGGATTATTTAACTGGTCGGCAGGGGGGCTTGTGGAAATCTCCGCTGCCTCATGTGATTTACAGTGTTTCCAGGGTTTCTGAGATCTTTTTTCCTTAAATAAGGGTTTACCAGTTCAGGGCCACGTTGGCAGTGTTTTTACTGGTACCCGTGACTCAGCTGTGCCCCGTGAGCCGTGTCTTTGTCAAAGAGTTTGTGTCACCCTTTCCCATGAGCCACTAGGTGTGTGTCAGTGCCCTGACATGGTGTGGCATCTGACTTAAGTATTCCTAGACGGTCTTTCATCTCCTGTTAGCCCATCACACGGTTACTGGGCCTTCTCTCTGAGCTCACAAGGTGTTGGAGAAGGCAGTCACAGGCCTCCTCGCCGTCGTCATCTCATTCAGGGCTGCCGAAGGGCGATCAGAGAGGTGGACAGCTTTTCAGCAACGATCCACGCAGCTGCTGTCTGGCTCCCAACCGGCTCGCTAAAATGCCGTGACATTTTTTGGGGGAGCTTTGTTTTCTTTTTCACACCTTTTTACTGCCAGCGTTTGGGTAAGTAAATGTGGTGATGCATCATTATCGTTATTGCAGGCAATTGCTTTGTCCTCACACAGGGTAATGAGCAGGTCCAGTAAGCGAACACACAGCCGGCTGCTCGCACGGCCACCAGAGAGGGGAGAACAAAGAAGGGCGCATTAAAAAAGGGGCCAATAAGGAAGTGATGCAAACGCCTTCCTAAATGAGAAAAGAGTGAGGATCACTGTTCGTGTTGAGTGGTTGTCTTCGGTGTGTGTGTGTGTGTGTGTGCGTGCCATGATCTTCCTGCCCACTCGGTCCTCCCCATCTCCATTCGGCTCTTGCTGGATCATCGTATAATTTTCTGGTCTTTGGAGACCCAGTTCCCCAAGGTTCCCACATAGACCCAGCTGGCAGCCTGTGAGCCTCACCACGCAGCTCGGTGTGCAGCTTTAAACGGGCCCACTTCAGGGATCTGCAACTTGGCAGGAGATCTCAAAGATACCCTAATGCAGCTGTTTTAACGCTGCCTCTTTCACTGTGTTTTACTGCCTACCAAGGGCAGGTGCTTCGGTGAGTTACTGCGGATGCCCCGTGCTGTTTTATGTTTATGGAGGCTCTCGCTATGAGCACACCTTTGGAACACCAGGAGTGTCGTTTAATCACGCGCTACATGGATTCACTTGTACGTGATTTTGTTCTGGCTGCATCGCTCATTTGCCTCCGCGCTTCCCAGGGTGGCCTCGGCCCCCGATCGGCGCAGTCTGAAGCCGATAAGCAAGCGGCTATCGAAAATAGATGGGTGCGTGATTTTGCCCCGAACACAGCCAGTGCATGCTGAACCTCTGTCATTAGCGCCCAGGCACATGGTTTGTACCGTAAATTACTGCGGGGTGTCGGTTTTCTCTCCTCCATTGACATCATCATTGCGGAACTGCCTCAGGCGGGTACAGTATTTTTCATACAGAAGGCCGAGGTTCTAATACGTTTTTAAAAAGGTTTTGACTCCCCTGGTGCCACTGAGCTTTGTAAGTATCAGATTAGAGTATGTAATGGCTAATTTCCTATTCATTACGTTGTTCTCTTCTGCTGTACACTGCTTTCTGTCGTGTCAAGGACAAGGACAATTTTCATCTACGGCCACGTTTTGTAATATATGAAGGGAAATGGAGGTTAATTTCAAATGCTATATATTCTGACTCCTCTCATTATAAAACCACTGGATCACTGGACGTGACTCAAATCTGTGGCTAGTTAGAATCAATGGATCTTGTGTGGGTGTGTGTCCGTGTGTGTTTATAATGCTTCTTCCATGTGTCACCTTCAGCAGATAATCTGTGTGAAGCCCTAGGGAAGCTGAAGCTGGCATCGGCAGACAGCGCTGCCGACAGCATGGAGGGATGCTTGGACTGCCTGCTCAAAGCCCTCACCCACAACAGTAAGTGTAAGGCTTCAGCTGCAAACCTCAGCACTGGCCACCAGGGCGGCGACACCAAGGCAATAATATCGCAACTGATGGATCAGCAGCGCGTCCGTTGTTTAGGTAGCGACGTCTGCTTTGTTGTCTGGTTTTGTGGTTTATTCATCTAAATCTTAATTGCACGGTGGAGTGGTTAAAGACGTTGATAGGTCGGTCGGTGATGGTGGCCCAAAAGAACCTTGCTGTCACATTCTTGAAAAAGGCACTTGACATAAATTGCTCCATTTGGATGTATGGATATGTAAATAAGTTAAATTGTATGTTGCTTTGGAAAAGAGTGCAGGCTACACATGAAAATAGCATCTAAGAAGGAATAATGCTGCAAGGATCCGTAGGGGGCGGCTGATAGTGTAGTGGTTAGAGCGGCTGCCCTCGGATCCAAAGGTTGCTGCTGTGACTCTCGCTTATGGCTGTACCCCCCTTGAGCCGACTATCTGCCCTTAGTTGCTCCAGTGAAAATTACCCAGCTGTATCAATGGGTGGTTTAAGATTGGAAGTCACTTTGGAGAAATACATTGGCTGGACAAATTAATGTAAACAGGAATAAATCAAGGATGATTCCTTGATACTGATTGTCCTGCTAGTTATGTCTCCTCTAAAGCACTGTCCTCAACTGGATTTTCACTTTAGAACCCCAGCGTTACGCTTTTACTTCTCCGCAATAGTCCTCTTTATTCAAATGTTTCTGTAAATTGTTTCCGTTAAATGTTATTAAATGATCAAACTGCATTTTATTTCAAGATGATTTTGCCAGTTATTGCTCTCTTTCAATTGAGACAAGTTGATAATGGAGTTTTAATCGTAATTAGTGGGTTTATAGCTAATTTAGAATCCCACTGGTTGTCTTGTAATTTGAGAACTTTAATTACATCGGTATACAGTCTGTCATCACCCAGATTTATGCCGTTCACTGACAGATGCTAGTTACTTCTGTTCAAATATACACACACACACACACACACACACACACATTTTCTGAACCGCTTGTCCCATACGGGGTCGCGGGGAACCGGAGCCTACCCGGCAACACAGGGCGTAAGGCCGGAGGGGGAGGGGACACACCCAGGACGGGACGCCAGTCCGTCGCAAGGCACCCCCAGCGGGACTCGAACCCCAGACCCACCAGAAAGCAGGACCCGGTCCAACCCACTGCGCCACTACACCCCCCCGTTCAAATATACTTTTATTTTAATAAATTGCAAATTCCTTGCAGTCCTCTGCAGTTGCCACTGCTGAAATTGTTTCCTCCAGGCAAACTCTCGCAGATGGTCAATTGACACTGTTCTGATGGGTGTCAGCCTGGGGCAAACAGTGAGGACAGATAGCGTCACCTACCTCCCTACACCAGCATGTGTCTGACGCTCAGGCTGCATAGCGGTCACCGCAACAGCTGCACACTCCAAGGACCCAAGGTTAAATCCCACCTCTTGCTGTAGTACCCTGGGTCGAGATGCTTACCGAAAAGTTGCCCAGCTATGTAAATGCATAAAATCATTCTAAGCGGCTTTAGAGTAAAGCATCACCTAAACCAGTGTAAAAGACCAGTACATTCTCTAACAGTGTGGTCATTTTTCTCCACATAACGGCCAATTAATTGAAGTGATCATTATAATTAGTGCAATGGTTCAATTACTAACTCAGTTCCCCTGCAAAATGGACAGATCTGCCCTTTATTATAAACTGATGGTTTTGGGTCCTGGAGGTGAAGCCCAGCCTCAGTGTGTAGGTCCATTTGCTTCATTATTGCTCACCACTGGCATTTAGAAATACGGCGGCAGGAGCGAATCACCATGAGGGGAAAAATTGGCGATCAGTGAAATGCTGTAGGGCAACGTTGGCAGGCCATGAGACCTAGCTGAAGGTCATGAGGGTGGGCCGATAGGGTGCATGAGAATTTAAAACACCCCCTATGCCATATATACGCACACACACACACACACACACACATACAAACACATACAAACAAGCACAAAACAAAGGCATGAATCTCTGCTCTGAGTCATGCCCAGAACTCTAGTACCAGGCCCTTGAAATGGATCAGGGTTCGGTGCAGCCAAGAATACCCGTTTGGTCTTCTTACAGCTGTTGCGTATTGCTGTCTGCAGAGCACTCCGTTCACTGCTCAGATAGCCTAACTAAGCTCAACACAGGCGGTCATATTCTGCCTTCTGCTGTTGCTGACTGAGGCTTTGAAGGCATTCTTTTCAGCTTATAGCTGACCTTGGTCTGCCGTTTGTTTAGCATCGGGGAGGGTTTGCAGAACAGTATGTACCAGGGATGCTTGATTAGCCCAGTATCTGTCCAAGTGATTCTCACACTCTGTAACTGCATGTGTGTGTGTGTGTGTGTGTGTGTGTGTGTGTGTGTGTGAGAAAGAAAGAGAGACTGTTAGGACCCCCCCCAGTGACAGAGGTGTATTTATCTTTGCCTCCCCCAGATGCAGAGGCCAGTGAAAAGATCCGAGATGCCGGTGTTCTCGACCTGTTTTCTGCCTTGCTGGCCCCAAAATCCCCCTGCGCGCCCAAAGTGGCCAACATCGTAGCCGAGGTGGCTAAAAACGGTGAGGTCGTCCACCACATCCTTCCCTGTCAGAATCCCTCCCATCTGGCCCCATTCATCCTCTTTTTTTTTGTGTGTTTTTAATTTTTTAAAAATGTCGTTATTAGTAATTTTGCTGACTGCTGCTACTGTTACTGTCCTCTTTCTAAGGAATGTTTAAGACCTTTATTTTGCCTTCTTCAGTACTAAACTGGTAGCATCTGGTGTGTCTCAAGAAGCATAATTGTGATGTTCAGCCAGATTTCTGGAAAAAACAAATGCATGCACTGAAAGAGAAGTGCCATCTTAGGGCGTTGCATTCACAACAAGGTAGTCTGATTTTAGGCAGGTCCTCTACTGTTTTTTGCTGACTGGAGGGCCATAATGACAGTTTTGGCAGTCTGTTTGCTTAAGAACAGATGGTATTTGGGTTTGCTGACTGTTACAGCTAACAAGCCATTGTGACTGAGTGTTTGGCCTAAACTTTTCATCAGTCTTCTCAGGAAATCAGCAGCAGTCTGAATTGGACTTGAAAGAAGACCCAGGGATGTGTCACACGGCTGTTTTCTAAGATGGCTCCTTAAATTTTGGCTCTGCTCCAGAGACCCACAGCTTTGATATTCTTCCTTCCCATATTGGTTTTAAGTTACTACAGCTGACAGAACCTGACATGTCGCGTTCCAAGGACAAAGGATTATCCGATTTTTTTTGTTCCGTGTTCTGTACGCTCTCAGAAAAAGAAAAGACCTAGAACAGAACCCGCAGAGAAAAGTCGATACAGACCACGCAACCCAAGCGAACCGAATCGTTACGGACGTATTTGAGCGCTCTGATGAAAAAGAAGAGGCTGGGGCTCCGGCTACCTGTTCTTCTTCCAGCTGTAACAGTTCACCTTCAGAGCTACATTTGGTGGCTTGGATGGAAGAGATCAGAGATGAGACGACAGAGACAGGTGGTCAAATGTTACCTGGTTAGACGAACCTTAACCAGCACTATGAAACATTTGTCAAGCACCCAACCCATATGAAAGCTAAGATTGAAAAACTGGACGATCTCAGTGTCAAACTGAAGAAACTCTCCTACTCCACTGCATCTATGGTTATGAAACTTACTTATTTAACTTATCATGAATATCTTTGAAACTGGTACATGTAGTGTTCAGCTTAGGTACGTTGTAAATCGGCCACGTTGTAAGTTGAAAATCCCCTTATATGAACCATAAAGATATATAAACAGTTCACATGAATGCTAAGTTGTATAATGGGCTTTATTATATTTTTCAATTATTTCATATATTATTAATAATACTATAAATACAGTACAGTTTCATATTTTCATGCTGCAGAATTATTTTCACTTTCATTTCTAAATACATGATGTTTTGCTTTTTCTTTCAGAGCCAAAATGCCCACTTTTTTGCTTACTAGCCATTTCAGATAAAAAGCACCTAAAAGGAAATCACAAACAATACTGCAATTACTGTTAGAGACCCAAACACTTGTTGAGACCCAAGAGCAATAACCCAATAACAAATATGGGTGCCTTGGGGCAACCCAGGCTGCCATCGTACTGCAGTTGGAGAGGTTGTTGTTTCTCATCACAATCAAATGTTAGAACTTGAAAATGGCATAAAAGTTAAATTGGATGACTGTCATAAATCCGGATTGTCATAAATCGCATATGCCGTAACTCGAGAACTGACTTTATTGTTGGGACTGGAGTTGCACAAAGCAGCACTTGACAAAACAGAGACAGAGCAAGCCTCCCTAAAGGAATTTTTCCTAATAAGATAAAACTGAAAATGACAATATATACAGTAAAATATACATGTAAAGTGTATGTTGACTCTTGGACTTTGGGTGCTAAGTTTCAGGAAGCCTTTTGAATTCTCTACATAATAACATAAATCTGCAATCCAACACTGACAGCTAAAAAAATTACTGAAATTCAAAGATTCCATCTTGTTTTGTTTTAATACTTTTCCCCTCCCAAAAGCATGGAAAGTTGTTTACAGAATAGACACTTGATGACTCTAAAATTTAAATTTTTCTTTTAAAAAAAAAAATTATCTTTCAGAATTTAAAATTTGTATATTTTATCTTGTGATTTAGATTGCCGCTGCCAATAGCAAAGAATGTGTACATTTACAGCGCCGATTGAGCTGTTAATCGATTTGTATTTATACAACAGAACAGGCTGAGACATCATTAGCTTATCAGGCTTTTCAGTTTAAAAGGGGTCCTTGCAAGAACAAACCATTTCATTTCAAGAGTGACATAAGACTCAATAAGCCCTTAATTTAAGTGCTGCTCAAATGAATATGCTGAGATGAACTGATGCTGGGATGGTGAGGAAAGGCCTAATTGGAGACAGGTCATAAACCAGGTCAAATAAATGTATATGGAACAGCAGTCATAAATTCTGAAACAAGTTTATTTATTTCTTGCTTTATGTCATTTCAAATCAGTAAATGTATTATGGGAGCGTGTGCCTTGGCTCCTCTTGAAAAATCAGCCGATTATGTCTTTCCACAGTCAGGTGTGCTGTGAAGTGCCTTTTGACTACCGTAAATCTGGAACAGTTCTCAGTATCAGCAGTATGCCATCAGTTTTGCTTTCGCGGTAATTACACCAGCATTTTTTTAAAGGCGCATTCTCAGAATACACGTGAGGGAGTAAATTGAAGTTAAGGGAGGCATCCCAGCTAATCAGTGGGCTTTTAAGCAGTTTAGAGGGACCAGCTGCACTTGGCTTATTACTGAAAGGTAAGGCCTGGCAAAGGTAGTGTTCGTATGTAGTCCAGAGCACAATGAGCTTGGACCAATCGGGACTCTCGGTACTTGGGCGTCCCCCTCGAGCTGTCCAATGGAATGACTTATTACAGGGATCTATATTTACCCTCCAGCTGTGAGAAATGAAGGGGTGCAGCCAGCCATCATGCCAGCATGCATGAAAAGAGGATGTATCACACTGCAGCGCTGATGAAGCAGCTGACGCAAACAGAACAACAGCGGTTACGCACTAGCAGTCTGAGAGTACCCCAGAAGAAAAAAAATGTCTTTTATTTAAAGTATTTGTAGCATTTACTCATTCTCGGAAGCGGCGCACAGTGATTATTAACGAGTCTGTTGCTGACACCTGTATCCAAGGTGACTTACAGTGCTCGGTGAACTGCGGTAAACTCTCTACAGTGATTCATACGTCTGTGCAGCAGAGCAGTGTAGCACACATGCTCACTCACTGTGGGCAATATAGAGTCACCAGTTCACCTGGAACACACGTCTTTGGGATGTGGGAGGAAACCCACATGAACGCAAGGCGAATACGCAAACTCCACACGGACTGGGGTGGATCGAAACCCACTTCTGGGCACAGCCCAGGAGCTGGAAGGCACCAGCACTATCCACTGCACCACCGTTTTAAACTGGTCTCATTGCAGGGAGGGAGGGGAATAGGCAGGGATTCGCAGCTCCGTGATGTCTGTCTGAGAGTTACTCTGATCTAGCTGCTTCGGAGGAGGTCATGTTACACCTAGTGCTCCTTCCCGGCCCCAGCGGGTTGTCAGTGTGAAAAGAGGATGACACTGCAGCCACAGAACCAACACAGACCTGTCACCCTCCTCCTAGCAAACACGAGGCAGCTGAGTTCCGTTGAGCTCAGATAACAAACTGGAAGACAATTAAAATGGTGTGAAATTCAGTGTGAAATTACGGTATATATTATATGCTATGTTTATTTATCTGTCAGAGCTGGGAGTCAGTTTTCTGCCCCTCACAAGTAGAAATTTTTCCGTATGATTTACAGGAGAAGCCAGCACATAGACAGTATGTTCATAGAATCTAGGTTTACTATAAAGCATAACTAAAGTTGAGCTATTTAGAGGAAAAATTATCCAAACTGGTGAAATACAGCTGTACAATATTTGTTTAAGTACAATTGTACTGAGGTTCAGCCAGTGCCCGTTGTGTGGCGGGTCTGGGGTTCGAGCCCTGCTTGTGGTGCCTTGCAATGGACTGGCGTCCCGCCCAGGGTGTGTCCCCTCCTCCCTTCGGCCTTGCGCCCTGTTTTGCCGGGTAAGGCTCCGGCTCGTCGCCACCCTGCTCGGGACAAGCGGTTGTTGACAATGCCATGCCATGCCGATTGTACTGTCTGCTGCTGAGGAGAAATTACTTTCAGATTAGTTTTTAAGTGGTGGATCTTTTTTGTGTTAACTCAGGGTCACAGTCATGAGTATGATTATTATGATTTTTCATTCCAAATTGCCCATAGTGTGTGTATGAGTCAGCGAATGACTGTATGTTATTGCTCTGCAATGGACTCGTGTCCTGTCCATTTTGCTGTCTCATACCTTGTATTTTTATTACAATGTAGTGTTATGTTGTTTTAACCCTTAAGTACATCAGTCCTTTTGAACTTGAACTGGGTTCACTTCAGTCTTATACCCCTTCTCCCTGTCAGTCTGGTGAAGCAAGGGTTTATTGTAGTGGGGCGTGTCCATTTATCAGCCACTACATGTCTTCCAGCATTGCTCTGATCTTCTCACCATCCCTAGGGAGGTGGGCAGGCTAACAGCATGTCTTTGCTCTTCACAGAGTTCATGCGGAGCCCCTGTGTGGGTGCCGGCCTCCTGCCACCCCTGGTGCAGCTGCTCCGCAGTGAGGACCAGGATGTGCTACTCCAGACGGGGAGGGCCCTTGGCAACATCTGCTATGATAGCCGTGAGTACCGCACCCCAGCACCCCCATCATGCAACCTCCATGTTGGCCTCCCGCAGACCCTACATTTAACACACCAGCTTTCATCTCCTTCATCCCTTTTTACCCAGATTAATCTGCCTGTCAAATAAGGACTCAGTTTATTTCAAGATGCAAGTAATCCACACTCACTATGCAGAAGTAAAAGTTAAACTTCAGGTGGCAGACTTTGTTTCTTGGCTAATAAGACTTCAGTGTAGTAAGAATGGGTTTCTCTACCTCTTACCATAGTCTTCAAACCCAGTTGCTTAGTGACTGATTAAGCTTAAAGTTCATGGAGATGGGGAGGGTACTTATCACATTGCAGTAAATAGTCCGAAGTGAAGGTGCCTCCAAGAGTTGGCCCGGATCGTAGACAGTTTTGAATGATGCCTTGAAAAGCCCAGGGACAGAGCGGCATTGTGTGAAATTCATCTGACTTCTCTTCACCGACTCAGAAAACTCTTAGCTGTTAACGCTGATAGCTGTTAGCTGCCTCAACAGAAATGCTGGCTTGATAAGCCTCCTGGCTAAAAGGATGAGACACTGTAGCATATATTTTAAAGACGGAATCCACTTGACAGAATAACGCAGATCCTGCAATCAGACGTTCAGTTGGAAGATTAGCAGGGGGTGTTTATTGAAGGCAATATCCTTTCTACAAAGGCAAGATGACTCTGCAGAACTGAAAAGGACAGGAAATGAACCCGGTCTATTGGAAGGTGATTCTACAGGGAGCAGCAATTGAAAATGTGATGGAGGTGGATTTTCTTTGACAGGATTTAGCAGGTTATGTGTTATTGCCATCTGCAGATATCGTCATGTGAATAAAAAGGGATGCAGTGCTAACGGAATGGGTCGAAAGAATGATTACACGACTCTCCACGATTCTAAATACAAGTGGCTATGATGTCATTTCTTCTTCTCCGGAATTATCCGTATCATTGTGTTCTTAGTGCAGTTAAGCAGCCTCCAGATCCAAAGGTCCTTTTTTTCAAAGTCAGTCAACAATACCAAAATTATGGAATGGAAAAGCTTTGTTTTTCCTAGAACATGTAGCATAACCGACAATCTCCATCATGGCCACAGTTGTACAAATGTACCCCTCTCTCATATGAATCCCGCCTCTGTTCTTTTGAAGGCTACAGGCACAAGGGTGATATTAGACAATGACTGTTTGTAGGTAATTGAAAAGAGCTCTATATACTGACAACAGAATTTTGCCTGACCTACCGACTCTTTTATCATGAATAACTCTCTGCCATACATATACAGCTCACACATTTTCATCTATCCTTCTGTTTGAGTTTTAAACTGAACCAATAATGCAAATAATCACCTTTTGCCTTTTAACACTAGCCAAGGCTTCCTGGCATTTTGAGCTTCTCAGGCAGTAATTGTTTTATATAACTGTATATATTTCATCTTAAGATGGAACCTTTTATATGGAAACCTTTTATTAAGGACACATTCGTATCTCTGAGTACAAGCAAAGGCTCGCTGGATTGGGAGTGAGTGGGCTGCAGTATACCCCACTATCTCACTGCTTGCATAGGAGAGAAGAACAGCAATGAGCCCCTCAAGGTTGTCCATTTATATCAAAACTGCCTGTCTCGTGGAGACGCAATGCTCTGAAATCAAAAATGCTTTTTTGTTGCCTTCAGGCAACAGGGAACAGTGTTTGGTTGTACTCACTCCCCCTCGAGCCACCCTTCCATCACACCTGACAAAGAACCTGGGTCTTCTTGCACTTGTTTCTGACCTTTTTTTGACTGAATCATTTATGTTTTGCGGGAACATGAAGCTCACAAAGGAGAAACTCCGTGTTCAAGAAGCAGAAGCAAAGCTCGCCTTTGTCACACATACCGACGTTTGCATTAAAAATCTTTTCTGTACGCTTAAAGTTGCTTGAATGTCAGAAATTTTTTCAGTACTCATTACATCGCAGATGCTACTGGAGAAGCTGATGGGTGCTGTGCACCTTGGGGACGTGATGACAGTTGGCAGTCTGCCGCATTGACGGATGGTGTGGCCTGTATGCTGAGCTCTGAAAGAGTACGTGTTGGTCTCATGAGATTCCTTTTTCTTTAGTCTAGTTCCACGTTATTGTCTGGAAAATTAATGCTAGCTGATATTTTGAACTAAAACTGTCGTGAAAGAGCAACACTAAAAACAGTCCAGTGCCTGTAATTGGATACTAACCCAGTGGAGGCTGTTTGGCATCAAACTGAAGAAACTGAGGAAGTTAGTTTTTTATTTTTCAGTAAAGCAACTTACAGTGATTTACCCATTTATGCAGCTGGATAATTTTTACTAGTTGAATTCAGAGTAAATCTCTTGCTCATGGGTCCTGCAGCAGGAGGTCTGATACAAACCTGGGTCCTTTGACTGGAATGAGGCTGCTCACACCACTACACCACTGTTTGTTCCCTGAATGTATTGCTGTCATCACTCCAAGGACGTTCCCATTGTCCCTTTACAGCTTTATGCTTGTTTTACATTTATTCATTTACATTTATTCATTTAGCCGGCGCTTTTCTCCAAAGCGGCTTATAATGTTAAGGTTACAATTGTAATTTGCAGTTACAACTGTATACAATAATTAATCATTGTAATTGCAGTAATTCTTACAACTGTATTCACAGTTACCCATTTACACAGCTGGGTAATTTTATTGGAGAAATTTGAGGGAAAGTACCTTGCTCAAGGGTACTACAGCCGGAGGTGGGGATTGAACAGTTTTGCCTTATTAATGAAGACTTTTCGGGATGGCAGTAGAATCAAAGCAATGAAAACGGAGGAATGACCACCACGATGAGGCCATGAAGTGGGATACTCACTCAGTTTTGCCATTGATCACTGATCAACTCTGAGGTCATAGGTCAGTCAGCGAGATCACTCCAGCCAATCTGCGAGAGGCCTTCAAGACGTCAGAATATGCTTTCACTAAATTCAGAGAGTCTGTAAAGCACTATGGAATTCATCAGCATATTTTTACAGAAGGTTAAACCATTGTGATGCTGTCAACCTTCAGATGCTTGTTGTCTGCTATTTATTCAGCATCATCTTCACCATGCTACTAAATCAACTTATGCATCACTTAAAAGCAGCCTTAAGTTTCTAATTTTATTGGATTTATGAACCATGCAAATGTCAGGACTCAGTCCATTTCAGCCTTGTCTCCAAATTAACTGTAAGATTCCATTATATTTATCTGATGCTTTTCTCCAAAGCAACTTACAATTATTTGCCCAGTTACACAGCTGGGTAATTTTACTGGAACAATTCAGGATAAGTACCTTGCTCAAGAGTACTACAGCTGGAGGTGAGGCTTGAACCCATAACCTTTGGGTCCAAAGGCACACGCACACTTTCAGAACCGCTTGTCCCATACGGGGTCTCGGGGAACCGGAGCCTAACCCGGCAACTCAGGGCGTAAGGCTGAAGGGGGAGGGGACACACCCAGGACGGGACGCCAGTCCGTCGCAAGGCACCCCAAGCGGGACTCAAACCCCAGACCCACCGAAGAGCAGGACTGTGGTCCAACCCACTGCGCCACTGCGCCACCGCACCCCCCTTCCCAAAGGCACACTTTTTCTTCAAAGCTTCTTTTCAGCTCCTTGTCCTGTCCATTTTAATTACTGCATGGGCTCTTGGCATCGGCACATCTGTTCTCTCCAGAGCCGCTGTCTGGGTGGGCGGGTGCTGTCGACACAGCAGGAAACAGCTTTGCTGGGTGGAGGTCTGGGGGCGGGGGAGGAGTGCCAGGTCCACATGGACCCCCCAAGATCTGGTGTGACGGAGATGGGGAGTTGCAATCTGTGGCTGGTGGAATGGCAATTATGTCGCAAATGAGTTTTCAGCGGAAGCCACCGACCGGGTGTTTGTAAACTGTCACCGCACCTAATGGAACCTTCATTAGTATTGATGGCGGCTGTGCTGGCGTGGCGACCGGTCGATGGGCTGTTGGAGAACCGCATACACTCATGTGAGTGAAAACTGCCCCGTAGCTTTAAACCCTAATGCTATAGGGTGTGCTCTGTTTGCCAAGTAGAGCCATTTAAAAATAAATCTGTTATCTGAAGACAAGTGACATATAATTTTAAAACATAGACAAATATGCCAGAACTTAAGTCACTTTGGTCAAAGATTTTTCTAAATATATAATAATGATGACTGAGTGATGGCAGCATGGTAGCACAGTGAGTCACGCTCTTGTCTCACAGCACCTGGGTGGTGTGAGAGGAGGTGGGTTTGATCCCTGGTCAGTTTGTGTGGAGTTTGCATGTTCTCCCTGTGTCTGCGTTGGTTTCCTCCAACAATTCAGAGACATTCTGTTTAGGTCCCTCCGTCGTGTGTGAGTGACAAAGTGAGTGTGTTCCACTGATGTATGGATGAGTGACCCATTGTAAGTAGTGTATCTAGCAGTGTAAGTCACCGCAGTGAATAAGGTGTGTGGGCTGGTAACACTACATAGAGTTCATTGGAGAAAAGCATCTGCTAAATTTACATTTATTCAGACGCTTTTCTCCAAAGCGAAGTACATCTCATCGAAATAAATAAATAAATGCAAATGAAGCCTTTTGTCAGCATGATCAGATTTGGTGTATTCTCTGTTAGATATTAATGACAAAGGACTTTTATTTACCTTTCTCCAAGTTGACTGACAGTGCTAGGTTTTAAATATTGAGCTACATTCAATGATTATAGTTCATTTGTACAATTGATTAGTTTTCACTGGAGCAATTAAGGGTAAGAAACTAGATCAAGGCTACAACAGTAGGAGAGGGTATTTGAACCCAAGACCTTGCTTAACCAGTAAAGTACCAGTTTATTTAGAAAGCACTGCATCTGCAGCTAGCCTTTGCGGGCCAGTTGGACAAATGGTTATGGCTCACTATGGGTAAATAACAGTGGATTTAACATAGCCCAGCAGCATTGTGGGAAGTCATTGAACCAATGTGGCTGATTCCTTAGCTTCCTGTGGAGATCCATCTGTCTGTCACTGCATCCAAAATACACACATGTATCCTCTTACTCTCTGTTTATATCTCTACCGTTTGCTCATCTCATTCAGATATCCTAAAGCATCCTTCTCTGCATCTCCTTGACTGTCTCTTGGGGACCTCTTCATGTTTTCTGTCTTTTGTTGCACTGGACTTTACCATGCAATCGTAAGAGGAAATATGACAACCTTGTAGAACCGTAAACTGTTATTATTAATTGCTGTTTATTGATTTAGCTGAAGCTTTCCTCCAAAGCCAGATTTGAATATTAAGCTACTTACAGGGATTTACCCACATAGCTTGATAATTTTTTAATATTTTTTTACTGGAGTGATTCAAGGTAAACACCTTGTGTCATGTCTGGTTCCGGAAGGAAGTAGCGGACCCAAGCGCGGAGTGGGAATTGGGCTTTATTCAGGAAAAACCAAGGAACTTGGTCACAGGCCAGGCAAAAGGTCTCCGAGGTGCAAACGTCTTTTACGGGGAAATCCAAAAGGCGAGGGTGGTATTCAGGCGAGGGGTCGATGATCATAAGGATACAACCAGGTTCAAGGGGCAGGGTACGGAACTGGGGAAGGACTAAGGGATCAGGAAAGAGAGGACTGGTCGTAAGAGGATCGCAGTATCTAGGCTGGAAAAGGTTCCACGTCAGCTCCTGGTCTGACGCCGCCTTTTATGCATCCATCTGTGCCGCACCCCAGGTGTTCCGTGTTGACTCGGTGGCGTGGGCGTGGCACCTTGCTCAAGGGTCCTACAGCAGGAGGTGGGATTCTAACCTAGGTCTTTCATTTGCAGGGTTCTGGCTCTAACAGCCACGACATTTGCTGCCTCTGCAATTAGAATCAGATTTGTTTCTATATCCTTAAAAAACGGAGAGGCAGATTTTGTGGTAGTGCTCTCTTGCCTTACCTGTAATTATAGTACGTCTTGATTTTCTTTCTTTTCCTGTAGACACAGTGGAGGTGGTGAGTGGAGGCAGGCAGGCGATTGGAAAAGCGTTCCGATCAAACTGGTCCTGCTGTACACTTTCACTGTGCAGGGCGGCACATTAGCGAGCAGTTAGTTTGTGTAACGTGCCCACCAAAACAAAGGGTGACAATCTTACTAATGCACAGTTAGCAAACACCACGGTTTCTGAGTGTGTGTGTGTGTGTAGAGAGAGGAGAGAGAAGACCAGACACAATCTGAGAGAGAAAGAGAAGAGCCGCTACAGAAACACTGCAGCATAAAATTATGTATAGAACATTTCTTCCTTTCTTTTGTTCTGAGCTTATTGTCTGCTGTGGTTTTCTTCTTTTTTGTGTCTTATTTTGCTTTCGTTTGTTATAAATGACTTTGAGTCTCAAAGTCTCCTTTTACATCTCCTTGATGTAAAAAACACATTAGGACAATTTCAATCACAAACTGAACATTTTCAGTTTGCCCTTCCATAAACACAAGGTGTGTGACAGTATAAGTTTTGTGCATTTTTTTCTCCAGAAGGCTTTTAGCGTGGATTGTTCCAGCATCCTTCCATAGAAAATGGCAGGAAAAAGCAGGCTTTATACGCACACACACTGTCTGAAACCGCTTGTTCCAAGCAGGGTCACGGAAAACCGGAGCCTAACCCGGCAACACACGGCACAAGGCTGGAGGGGGAAGGGACACACTCAGGACGGGACGCCACCCCAAGCAGGACTCAAACCCCAGATCCACCAGGGAGCAGGCACAGGCCAAACTTGCTGCGCCACCGCACCCCCTGTCGCATACTTTATGCATAATTGACAAATTATTTATGCTGATTTGCAACTCTGCAGGGGGACAGCAAGAAATTCAACAGTCATCTCCATTGCCAAGCAATTCGGTGTCACCAGGAGCAAGTGGGACGGTGCTTTCCATAGAAGGTCTATGAGATGCTCTCCTCTTTGGCTACTTGGCTCACTCTGTCACAGACAGCAGATCCCTTTTTTTCATGGTTCTCTTGTGAAGGAGAACCATGAAAGATCTGTCCTAACAATATATTCAGCCAGGGGACTTCCTTGTGCATTTTTTGACCCCAGGGTACCATCACAATTCTGCTTACCATCATGCTTTTGCAATAGCTAATAAATGGGGTGTTGGAGCGCTCAACAAACTGGGGTTCATTCCCACATGGCGATCATTCTCAAGCATCGATTGACTTGTCCTCTCAGTGTACTCCCCTGTTTCCCTGAGAGTTGCCACTCCACCCGTCAAGTTAGCAGGGACAGATCATGCTGTGGTTGATCACCAAGCTCCACTGGCTCCTCAGGTTTCAGTGTGACAGTGAACATGTACGTGATGTTTGCTCAGAGCGTGAGGCAGCCTCTTAGTACAGTATGATTCAGGTCTATGTTGGTATGTTGACATCTTGAAAAGCTTATCCAGTTGTTGATTCAACCCAAATGACTATATTGTATTCATAAATGTTTAAATTCCTCTGCCAGTTCTTGCTTCAGAGGCCTTATTTCAGAGAGCACATTTTTCGCGTACCTTAAAATCCACCTCACGGATATAAAGTGGAGTTCTAAGTAATTTTCATGCCATTTTTCTTTTTTTCCCCACAGACTCCTTACAAGCAGAGCTGATCAGCATGGGCGTGATCCCAACCCTGGTGAAACTGCTCGGCATCCACTCCCAGAATCCTTCGCTGACAGAGATGTGCCTGATCGCCTTCGGGAACCTGGCTGAACTAGGTGAGCACGTCACTGTGGACTTGAGAACACATGCAGACACACCTAATTCACCAAATCCCAGGAACCATTGTACTTTTGGTTCGAAACGCCACCTCAGCAGGGATGTAGGGTATGGTTAAAGAAACATCTGCTAAGTAAATGAATACTTCCCCATTGCAGAGTCCAGCAAGGAGCAGTTTGCCTCTACAAACATAGCAGAGGAACTGGTGAAACTCTTCCAGAAGCAGGTGGAGCACGAGAAGAAGGAGATGGTCTTTGAAGTCCTTGCCCCCCTGGCCGAGAATGGTAGGTGGGACTTTAGGGGGCAGGACCAAGGAGCAAGGGCAAGGAGGGGCAGAGAAGGGTAAGACCAAGGGTTTGGAATTTAACGCTGACAGTTATTATAACAATAATATGTACTAATTTTGTCAACACTTTTGTTCAAAGCAATTTACAGTGTAAGGTTTGTACGCAAAGCTACTTCTATTTATTTAGCCAATGCTTGTCTCGAAAGCGACTTACAGTTCTAAGCTATTTACAGTGATGTGGTCACAGTTTGGTCATTTTTACAGAGTGACTCAGGACAAGTGCTCATGGGTAGGGAGGTGGGATTTGAACCTGGGGCTCTAGATAAAGAGGCAATAGCTCTGAACACCATGGTCCCTGCTGCAGTTCTGGCTCAGGTATTTCCCCTAGAGTTTGAATGCCATGAGAAGCTTTGCTTGAAAATGTCGCTGTGTGAACTTCCTGCAGGACACCATGGAGAAAAAGAAAAGAGAACATTTTTATATTTCACAGAGTAACAAAGTCTCATTTAAAGAGGAGGCACAGAGTTTCTTTCCAAAGGCTCTTGCAGTGTCTCCACTTTCAGATTTTTAATGGTGTGGTTTCTCGCACCTCCGGGTCGCTGGTCTCTGTGGGATTTTTCTCTCTCTTCTGTTGGCCAGATATTCAAGGGTTGTGGTCCCACGGGGGGCATCCTGTCTGATCTGCAGTTCCCCAGATCGCTCCTCTTGTATGTTTCAGACACAGAGGGTGAGGCGAAGAAGAGACACAAGGCTTGTGCACACTGCACAGGATGAGCTGAGCACCGGGTGTTTTCTGTGCCTTTGTAAGCCATTCTCTTGGAGAAATGTTCCCTCTGAAGATATGGATGACCTGGAACAAGCAAAGAGCTACTTTTTTTGAGTTCACCTTTAAAAACTTTAAAAATTCTCACACCTGGAAACACTTTGCTAGATATAACCACAGTTCTCTGTGTGTTATGCAATACACAAATGCAATACACCGGCTCTTTCTGTTTCGAACATCAAGTTACAAATTGTAGAAGATATTTCTATTTTAAATGCATATTCTTCACCTATCTGTTTTCTAATGTTTCTGTTTGCAGTAAAGCAAATTTGATCTGGTGTATTTGTATTTGGGTGGCAGTAAAACACCCAACTTTATACAGAATCTGACTTAGGAGGAAAAGTGACTTTACACACACACACACACACACACACACACACACACACACGTCTGAAACCGCTTGTCCCAGGCATGGTCGCGGCGAACCGGAGCCTAACTCGGCAACACAGGGTGCAAGGCTGGAGTGGGAGGGGACACACCCAGGACGGGATGCCAGTCCGTCGCAGGGCACCCCAAGCAGGACTCGAAACCCAGACCCACCGGAAAGCAGGACCTGGCCAAATCCGTCACGCCACCGCGCCCCCAAAAGTTAATTTAGAATTAGAAAAAAAAATAATAATTACAAGCAG
This sequence comes from Scleropages formosus, assembly GCF_900964775.1. Classification (NCBI taxonomy): domain Eukaryota; kingdom Metazoa; phylum Chordata; class Actinopteri; order Osteoglossiformes; family Osteoglossidae; genus Scleropages; species Scleropages formosus. The sequence continues at coordinate 10,439,338 of NC_041821.1, read as the reverse complement.
ACTTTTCATCCCTCTTATGTTTGTAAACTAAGGAGCTAGTGCAACTTAATGCTGGAAAAAAAAATTATCCACAGTCTTAAGCTTTTCAGTGTTTATAGTGGGCTCCCTTGTGTTTCATGCTCCCTTCTGTGCGGAATTTCTCTTTCCTTTGGCATGCATTCATACACACTCGTTGTGGCCGTAATTTTAGACACAGCTATCTTCTGACTGCTGAAACATGTGCTGTTCTTCTTTCATTTGTTAAATCCATGTCACTGTGGCCTGCACTGGTTTCCTGCTGCGACCTGAGGTTGCAGAAACCCATGACATCCTAGTTAACGTTAACTTTCTGTGCTTTGTCACTTCTCACCCAACTGAGTCTGCCTCCAGTAATAAGGAACACTTTACAAATTGCACCCAAAGGACTGTCTCCCTGTGCTGTGGCAGAGCTGCACTGGGGTAATGATCCCATTACAGAGACTGCCTGTTTGCCACCATGCCCCATATTTCAGCGAAAGGAATTCTAGTGATCTGATCAGCTGTCGGGGTCTAAAGCCATTCATTTAAGTTCATTACTCTCGAAGCCCTAGATTTATGTGATTAATTTAAAGCCGACGAAACGGTTTTTATGAATGCGGAAATGTCAGCGCTTCTGTGCTTCTTTACCTTTCATGCACCAGCGTTGATAATGGCAGCCTGCCTTCTCTCTCCAACCGAGTGATTCAGTCTTCCCCCGCAGCCGCTGCCCAGACGGCAGCCGTCGGCAGGACAGCGAGACTTAAATAGGTGTACCTGCCTCACGGAGCACAGAAAAACGTTTTCAGTCCTTATTTGGCCGTTTCCAGGAGGTATTTAGCAATGCTGAGCACTAGATATTTTAAGAGCGATCCGGGGTGGGGGGGAGGCAGCATCAAGATTTTTTAATCAGGTTAAGCCCGATGCATGACTGTACAAAACCAACCCCTCACAGTGTGAACCAGGCCTCAAACATGAGATCCACTGTGCCTAACCTCTGCCATAACCCTAGTGTCATTTTTTAAGTGCAGTGATTCCCGTCAGCTCACATAATGAGTGAATATTTGACATTTTCTGAATACTTCTGTTTTTCCACATATACTGACCTCACTGGTTTCTTTAAAATATTTATTTAGCTCTTAAAAATAGAGCTTTTACTAGAAATACCAGAGATTGTGCCTACCTCTACCTTAAATCTTACATATGCCTGTAATCACAGATAAATGTAGGTTTTAGTTATGTCATTTTATTGTGCATGGGCCTGCTTTGTGTATTACTCAGTCAGTTTGTCGGTGAAAGCAAACCTTGCCATCCCACCTTTGTGTGTGTGTGTGTTTGTGTGTGTATTTGTGCGCGCGTGTGTTGTGTCGCTATTCAAAAAGAAAAAAGTGGCACATGCAGGGAGCGAGCGTTGCGGTTGCGTCCGCACTGCCGGCACTGGCAGTTTTTCTCATCCGTCAGTCTCCAAGACAACGGCCTACTTTGCAGCCCCGCAGAGAGACCCGTCTCACGCTCACGTGTATCGCCGGAGTCGAGCGCATCTGTCATCTGTTACATAACTGCCGGAGGTGAGAGAAGCGGCTGATTGATGGCTGGACTCTGGCGAGGCCGGCGGGAAAGATGGGTGCAAATCAGTAGCCTCCGGCTCAAAAGAATGACAGTACAGGTGAAAAAGTAGGCTAAGCCCTGTAGTTTGCTGTGAAGCTGTGCCTCGGCTGCTGAAGTTGTGACAACGGACACATCCTGGACACTGAGTGGGCTTTGGGTCATCCAGGTCATATTGGCACTGTGGTTTCCAGAGCAGCTAGGAAGATCGCCAGGTTCAAATCCACAGCCTCTCACTTATGGTTCCAGCTGTCTGCCTCTGCCCTCCTGTCCCAGTGACATTTCTGAGTCTTGCATTGATTGCCGGGGTTGTTTTTCTGTGTGTGTGTTTGTGTCCCAACCACCACTCACATGTCTGGTGCTGGTGGCCCACGCAGACACTATCAAACTGCAGCTGGTGGAGGCAGGGTTGGTGGAGAGCCTGTTGGAGGTGGTGGATCGAACGGTGGATGGGGAGCGGGAGGAGGACATGGCCGAGCTCAAGACCGCCTCGGACCTCATGGTTCTCCTGTTGCTGGGAGGTAGGGAAGAGGAGACCACACATGTCACACGTGTCCCAAAAAGAGAACCAGCTCCATTAGGTTCTGTGTCGACTAAAAGGCACATTGGAAAGCATCTCCCCTTGGACCACAAGCATAGACTCGTATTAAACCAAAGTGGGACACTGGAAAAAATAGGACAATCGTCACACTTTCCAGAACTTTTTCTGATGGATCCATGCACTCAGTGTAGAAAAAGTGTGAAATTATCCATCAGAAATTTCTCAACCATCCTTATAAATCCCCTTCCAGCAGTCAGAGTGAGTGGAAGGCCCTGACTGTGTCAATATGTAGCTCTTTGTGCTGTCTGCCCTACGTGTTCCCAGATGAGTCCATGCAGAAGCTCTTCGAAGGAGGCCAGGGCAGTGTGTTCCAGAGGGTGCTCTCCTGGGTGCCATCCCACAACCACCAGCTGCAGCTCGCCGGGGCGCTGGCCATCGCCAACTTTGCCCGCAACGGTGAGGCTCCGACCTCCCCGACGCTGAAATTGTCCTGATACAGAGTGACAGAGCCCCCAGTGGTAGCGTTTCCACAGAGACAGACTCCCCCTTGATTTGTTTTTCCAACTAATGACCATGTGCCTCAGGGAAGTTTCTTCTGTTCAGCTGTGATTCAGGAGGCAGTAGCAGATTGCAATAGATAGATAGATAGATAGATAGATAGATAGATAGGATGTTGCAGTCATACAGGGCACTGGTAGACTGATCAGAAGTTTGTAAACGGTCACCCCCATAGCTGGTGGGTGGGGAGATGCTCAGCCAGGCCGTGTCTCTTGCTCAGATGGAAACTGCATTCACATGGTGGAAACGGGCATTGTGCAGAAGCTGCTGGATCTGCTGGAGCGGCACGTAAACGAGGGCAACGTGACAGTGCAGCACGCCGCACTCAGTGCCCTGAGGAATCTGGCCATCCCCGGTGAGCACCCACTCTAGGCCCCACCTGTGCCATGCACAGGCCCCTCCCTCCCGTTTCTTCCATGATGTCACACACAAGCTCCTCCCACCTTCAGTGGACCGTAATGATAATGTCATCCTTCTGTTTGTGTGATTTGGTCTCCGGTCCACAAGCATCCACTAAATCCGGTCAGTTTTAACACGTTTCAAGGTTTCACAAGGGAATAGGGGAGGTCAACAGCATTATGTACAGTATATGAGTCCATTCACATCAAACAGTGAGAGCGCAGCGGCTGTTTCACCCAGCAGCCCCGGATCCTTATACTGATGGTCTTTGTTGCCCTCAGTGGTGAACAAGTCTAAAATGCTGTCGCTGGGAGTGGCGGATGTCGTGCTGAAGTTCCTCCCATCGGAGATGCCGCCAGTGCAGTTCAAGCTGCTGGGGACACTGCGGATGCTCATAGACACGCAGGGTAGGTATGTCCACACCAGGGGCTCACTCTGGGTGGGACCATCCTGCTGGACCAGCATTAACTATGTAAATGTTATTGCACAATGCGCATATTTCTCCTATTGCAGTGTGTGGCTCTGCTGTGTGTGGGTGATGCTGCAATTCCATGTGATGAATGAGCACAATGAATCAGCTCAAAGCTATTCTATGGTCATGAGCTGGGGAATAAAAAAGGAAGACTGTTTTCCGAAGCCCTTCTTAACGGCCCTTTTAAGCGCTTTGCCTTGACACCTTTTGACTTGTTCTTTCACTGCTCGGCACTTTGAGGGTTCTAACGCAGTACTTGACCCTGCCAATAAATACCACGGCCCCGTATGGGGTACGAGTTGGGCACGGTGCCACGTGGAGGAAGCGGAAGGCCACAGGTTCAGATCCCTATAGTGCTACTGCTGTGTTTTTTGAAATACCACAGGAGGAGCTCCTTCGTGTGTCCCTGGGTTTTAGTAGTTGAGGCTTCGTAGAAGGACACTGAGGCAGCGACGACTGGGCTGCAGCCGGGAGTCCTCCACCGCAGCAAACTTGTCAGCAGGATCCCACGTGGCACCCCCCCTGCACCTCAATTACTTATGCCTCATCCCTTTGGAGAATGAGGCAAGAGATTTAAACAAGCCCAGACATTCGTGTAGGATGGTAGATTAGGGTGTCGGGGAACTACTCTTGAGAGTGTGAAAGAAAGCACAATGGCGCTGGGTATTTGTCATCTCCTTCTGTCTCACACACTATATTTCCTTTCCACTGCTGTCCCATCTGTCTGGAAATGTCTGGTCATCAGTGGAACCTGTCCAGCATGTCACCCCTGGTCCCACAGAACCTCTCTCCTCACAATCCTGCTTATCATGAGTTTCTTTGTTTTACACATAGTTCAGATCTAGCTCTTCAGTCATCCAGTATTCAGGGTACCATTCAAAGTGGTTCAAAGTCTTGACACCGGAATATGACTTGTTTTTCTTGCTTTTTGTGAATTAAAACCTACATTAACATTAATGGGATATTCGGTGCCTCGAGGATGTACTGACAACCTTTGACTGCTTGAACAGAGCCCCTGTGAGTGGATTGAGATCGAAGTATTTGGATGAACAGTCGGCCTCTCTAAACCGTGCAGCTCCAGCTGAAAGTGAGAGATAACACAGACTGCAGCCAGTGATCGATGGCTCGGTGACATGCTCAGCTGGAGCTGTTCTACTGATCTTTGCCTCGGCGTTGTTTGCGGGTTTCTGAAGGCTACCCCCATCTCCAAGGCAAAGCAGTCTGCGACAGTCAGCCAACCCCACCCATGACTTCATAGTCGAACCTCAGTCTGGTGAAAGTGCGCTCAGGCTCAGGCCCCGCATTCCCACCCGAGTGTGGGAGACATCACACTGTGCTTCAATGTAAAGAACAAAACGTGTCCCTAAATGTCCCTAGTGTAGCATGGCTCCTTTACACTGTTCATTAGGAAATGCTTACAGGGCTGTAACAAGAAGGTTTTCAGCAACAAACCACAATCTCTTTTAGATAAACTCTACTATCTTGGGTTAAAGCACCAAATCTCAGCGTGCAGCAGCCTTTTCCCACCATTACAGACACATCATGTCGTGATTTTTCTGTGGAGGGCTGTGCGACAGGAAGGTGGGCACCTGGCTCTGAAGCCTAGTGTGTCCTTTGCAATGCTGCCAACCTTGCACCACCCAACTGCTGTGAGCTCCAGTAGAGTAGAGGCTACACAGAGGTACCTTTGTAATTTAATGCATATTTTTATGCTATAAATGTTTGCTGTATTACACTGAGAACGACTGGCATCCCATCCAGCGTGAACCCTGACTACCCTAGTACCCCATGCTCCGGAGATAGGCTCCTGACCATCGTAACTCTGCCCTGGACTGGTGGGTAACAATAGTAAGTGAGTGAGTGAGTGAGTGAGTGAGTGAGTGTTCAAATAGCTTGAGCTGGGGTATAATGCTGGAGCATTTCAGTGAGGAAGCAGGAGTGCGAATATGTGACCAGCTGCGCCCCCCACACCTAACATCCGTCCCTCGGTGTGGTCATGTAGCGCAGGCGGCAGAGCAGCTGGGCACCAACCCCACACTGGTGGAACGACTCACAGAGTGGTGTGAAGCCAAAGACCACGCCGGGGTCATGGGGGAGTCCAGCAGGCTGCTGTCTGCGCTCATCCGACACAGCAGGTCCAAGGTCAGTCATCGTAACCCACTCCATCATTACGGACATCATCATCATCATCATGGTCAATAGTGCCATGTCGTTCTTCTACTGTAAACCTCACATCGCAGTCAGTTATTCTGCCAGCAGTGACCTTAATACTTCTTGACTGTTAGCTCATTTTTTATCGAAATACTTCACATAATCAGCATCATTTCCACATGAAACATCATTCAATCCTGTCAATCAAGCCAGAAAATATACACACGGCAGAAACGCATCCAATGGGGCTTGCGCTGCAGAGACTACTTCTTTCCATGATGCATCTTCACAGCAGTAAACCTGGCAAATCTGAGTCAGCAAAAGCTGAGCAACACAGTCACAATGTTAGCAATATTCAGATAGTCAAACGTGTTGCTACTCAGGCAAAAACGCCAGAAGCAAATTCCTGCACCCCTTTACATTAACAGCTGGTTTGATGCTGGCTTTGCTGAGATGCTGCAGGGAGTGCTGTGGTCCGTTCATTTTGTCTTTCTGTCCAGGATGTTGTTAGGACGGTCATCCAGGGAGGAGGAGTGAAGCACCTGGTAAACATGGCGACAAGCGAGCATGTGATTATGCAGAACGAAGCCCTCGTGGCCCTGGGACTCATGGCGGCTTTGGACTTGGGTAAGGACACCCCCCCAATGGCACTATCATTGAGGGCAGCTTCTGCAGGGGGTGTGTCTGTTGTAATAATTATTGCATTTTTGCATTATTATTGATTGATTACATGCAACTGGGTGGGTCTGGGGTTCAAGTCCTGCTTGGAGTGCCTTGCGGCAGACTGGCGTCCCATCCTGGGTGTGTCCCCTCCCCCTCCAGCCCTGTGCCCTGTGTTGCCGGGTTAGGCTCTGGTGCGCCGCGACCCCGCTCGGGGCAAGTGGTTTCGGCCAGTGTGTGTGTGTGTATGCGGCTGCCATCGGCCATGATAATCGGTGTATGCGTTTGTACGTGTGTTGTCCACAGGTCTGGCTGAGAAGGACTTTGAAGGAACCCGCCTTGTGCAAGTGCTCCACAAGCTGCTGTCAGATGAGAGGAGCGCCCCAGAGATCAAGTACAACTCCATGATCCTCATTTGCGCCATCATGGGCTCTGGTATGTAAAGCATTTCAAGCTCTGATCAACAGGCTTCCGAGGCCCAGTGATGCTGCGTGCAATATGTAAATTTTGCACAGAATTCAAACGGTGTCTCTCTTACATCTGAGTCTGAACAGCCCCCACATTTTTCTGCCTAGACCACAATGCATTCACATGAGCTCTTTCAGACTATTCAGATGAGCTCTTTAGTATCAGCGCCATAGAGTCACATGGGCTAGCTAGTATTTTTGTTATGCAAATTTTATAACCGATTAAGTTTTTTCTTAAAAGTCTGAGAAGAGTGGGAGGCAGAAGTGGATGCAGAAATGTGTAATTTGGGCTTTACTGAGGTGTATCAGTTGGGATCCACCGAGTTAGCGTTCCCAGCTGGGGTGTCATGGGCAGCCGCGTGTGAGGAGGCTGTCACCCCCATGTCTCTCGTCTCTGCAGAGCCCCTCCACCAAGCTGTGCGGGGCCTCGCCTTCCTGGACGTGGTGGCCAAGCTTCGGGCACACGAGAACCAGACGGTGGCGCAGCAGGCCTCGCTGACGGAGCAGAGGCTCACAGTGCAGAGTTGAGAATCTCGAACCACGCACCTCCCCTCCTTGCGACCCCCCCTCCCTCAGCCGTCCCATCGCTCTCCCCACTAATACCCTTGCATGCGTTCTCATGGCAAAATGCACACCTGTCACAGTTCCCTTGGCAACCCATTAAGAAGCGTAAACCCCTTTTTAAGACCGTATCTGTGATCCTCAGAAACAAGCAGCAATCGCGTCCAGACGTCCTCTGCGTCCGTGTCACTTGAGCTCTGGCGTAGTGGAGACGTACATGTCGTAGGTTTGTGTCGGTGTTCAGCCCTGCAGGACATGACATCCATGTAGGCAGAGATGACAGGAGTGGAGTCAGGAGCACAGCCACTGTCCTCTGCTTCGGGGGCGGAGTCAAGGGAGGCCACGCCCCCTACCTCCCTCCACAGCCTTGCTCATTCTAGACAAAAATGTCTCAGTCATAGTTTTTCTCACAATAAAGACATAGACCTATGTTTATTATGTTTTTGTTCACAATTATATCAATGCTAACTTTTATGACAGCTGTTAATGTCAACGATTTAGGCCTGGAAATACTATTATTACGGGAAATAATTATTTTAAGCTAGAGGTATCTTGTTTCCAGTCGAAAATGTTTGCAGCCACATCATAACTTGGTACTACAGAAAAATGTCAGATAAAAAAGCCATTTGGAAACTCACCTGGTATTAAAATGAACAAAATGTTCATGATCTTGATTTGCACCTTGACAGTTGAAACCTGCGCACCTTGCAGAGTACGCAGGTATAGTCCAATAAATGGTAAGTCAGATGCGTGCTGTGGTCAGTTCTGTGCTTTATTTATTCGCTCGGGTTCAGGTTGGTCCACGTGAGATCTGTTTCGAAGTTCGGACCCACGAACACCGCTGATGTGGCACGAAGCAAAGGCCGCTTGCAGAACCCAGGCTTCTCGGGGGGGGGGTGACATTCCCGCCATGAGCCGCAGCAGCTCGGAGAGCAGAAAATGAGTATTAGTGATGGGTAGTGATGTCTGTGATACTACAACACCGAGCCGCTCTTACTTGACCCATACCTTTACGAGTAGATAAAGCCCTGTAGAGTAGGATGGGTGGTACACTGCTGTTTTACTTTTCCATTCTGTAAGCACTTGTTTGGTACTGTTCACAATGACTGCCTGTAGTTGTTTTTTGCTGACAAGTTTATTTATTGCCATGCCTTTTGATATCCCAATAAGCACAAAAATATTAGAATTATTACCTTAAGGAAAAATTGGTGTTTGTTGTAAATTTCCATTGTTGAACTGTACATTTGCAGGGTCAGACCTCTTAAAAAGATGGCAATATTAAAAATGATTGCTGGCAATATGTTTCTTTCTGGCTTGTTTTCTTAGAGCAGTGATGCTTAGCCAGCGGGGGCTCGGTCCGGTCAGCATGTGTGAGCTCCCTACGGAACGACTCTGGATCGGCAAGACAGGTTGCCACGGGATGCTTCTCGGGGTCTCACGAACACTTCATCATGGGCTCTCGCACTGCACGTGCTGAAAGTTCATGACTGTTGTCTTGCTTCTGAGTACCATGGGAATTACTACACTACACAGCATTGATCTGCTGGCCATGCCGTGCTATGCCCCTTTTTCCCCCAGCTTTACTGTCAAATATAAGTGAAGCATCACAGAAGATGTTTCAGAACACAGAATAGATCTGCCATTTGCAGAGAAAAGCAACATTTGAAGTGTTTAATCTTGTCCTACATTCATCATCCTTCTGTCCTCAGTAGAGGAAAGAGAATTTGATGTGCTTGTGCCCAAGCCAGATGACCCGATATGACCCCATATAGCATCACACTCTACACTGGCATGGAACTGTGCCCGGGTACACACGAAATGCTGTTTGATTTGGATCTTCATTTTTACTTTTTTATTCTGGCACAATATCACAGTATTTGCGTGTATACGATGTAAATGTCGGATGGAAGCTCCAGTGCAGGAGCAGAGCTGAATTTCCGATGATACCGTGGCGGAGCTGAGAAGGAATTCAAGAGTGGCAAATGTCAAGAGGGGGAAATGAGATGGTGGGTATTATAGTGGTTACATCCATTGCCTTGGAACCTGGCACCGAATCCATGCTCCCGGTGTCGTTTCCTTGAAGAGGCTGCTTACCCTGAATAGACACAGCTGGGTAATTCTTACTGTATCAATGGGCAAACCAGTGTAAGTAGCCCAATGTACAAACGTATCTTAAATTGTTTAGAATAAAGACATCGGTTAACCAGTCATTTTTAGGAATTTCCCGCAGTGCAATGGGGGAGGGGGGTGCAGTGGCGCAGAGGGTTTGACTGGGTCCTGCTCGCCAGTGGGGCGGGGGTTCGAGTCCCGCTTGGTGTGTCTTGCAATGGACTGGCATCCCGCCCTGGGTGTGTCCCTTCCCCCCCTCAGCTCTGCGCCCTATGCTGCCGGATTAGGCTCCGGTTCGCCACAACCCCGCTCAGG